>NW_027622210.1:0-13773 GCF_034508935.2 Berghia stephanieae
TGCGGGTTTTTTAAGATTTTCATGAAATTTTTTTTATTGCACAATTTTTTGATTATGCAAATTGGTTTTTTAAATATTAATTTTGTACAAGAGAACACCCCCATGATTTTTAACCTGGAAAATTTTCAACCCCGAGTTTTAATCAATTTTGTTTTTTGGGTTTTCTGGTTGTTCTTTTTCCCGATGAGTAAAGCTGAAAAACCACCAAAAAGCCCCCGGGGTAGGTGCCCCACATTTTAGTACATTTTCTGATTCTATTTTTAAGTTTTTTAAAAGATTTTCGATCCAAGCTCTACAAATAGTAAAAACTTTATACAAGAAAAGTTTACCTCATAAATTTCAACAAAGATAATTTTTTTAAAAATTGATCTATTTGACCAAAAAAAAAAAAAAAAAAAAAAAAAAAAAAAAAGGAAAGAAATAGAAAAGAAAAAAAAAAAAAAAAACCAAAAAACCCAAAATAAAATGAAAAATGGGGGAAAAAAAAGTGTGAATTGAAAAAAAAAAACTTTTTTTTCCCCCCCTATTTTCCTTTTTAAATTGTAAAAACCATTTTCTTTGGACGGGATCTTTACTTTTTTTTTTTTGATGGGAAAATCTATTTTTACCCTAAAAAAAAAAATCGGCGTAAATAAAATATCCATCTTCGCTTTTTTACACCCCCGTTATCCCAAGATTTTCCTGCCTATAAAACCCCTGCTACTAAAAATAGTTTTTGGCCCCCCCCTTATTTAAAACTTTTTCCATTATTTTTTTTCCAAAAGAAATTTACTGGCCGGGCCCTTTTGACTTTTCCCCCATGGGGGCAGGGGGTTTTGGTTTTTGGGTCTTCCACTCTTTAAAAGGGTTTTTTTCCCCATTTGCTTTCTGTTTTTTTATTGGAAGGGGGATTACTTGGTTTTACCTTGCAGTCAGGGAAAATTAAAAAAAATTAGGGTTAATTTTTTTTTTTGGAGATGTTTTTTTTTTTTTTTCCTTTGAAATCATCCCCTGTTTTTTTTTTTTTTTGGTTAGTTAGTTTTGGGGTAAAAATTGGTTTTTGGGGGGGTTTCGGGGGCTGGTCCCCTGGATGAGTTTTTTTAAGGTGATCTCAAACTGGTAGGTACATTGATATTTTTTTGTTTCTGGAAAATTCTAAATTTTTTTTCCCCCATTTTAAAAAACCAACCCCCCTTTTTTTTAAAAAATCTTTTTTTTTTTTTTTTGGGGTGCTTTGTTTTTGAAAATCTAAAAATTTTTTGACTATTCCTTTTTTTCTTTTCTTTTTTTTTTGGGGGGGGGGGGCTAAATAAATTAAATTTTGTTGAAAAAATCCGTAAAACCCTTAAAAAAAAAAAACAAAAAAACACTGGTTACATTCACACTTCCAAGGATAAAAAGGTTTTTGATTGTCATAAACTTTTTTTTTTTCCTTTTGACGTCCTCAGCTTTTTTTGTCATTGTTTTTTTTTTTAACCCCCAACCCCCTGGTAAATTATTTTCTCACCTATTCTATGAGACCAAAACATTCAAGCTGAAAAAAATTTTGTATAGGTCCGATTTAATTGGCGATATTTTTACTTAATTGCATACCGCCCAACCATAGGACGAGGCGTGTTTTATACTTCAGTAAATGTTTTTAAATAGGGGTTTGAAAATGATGAAAAAAACCCCCATTGTGAATTTTTTTTTAAGTCGAGGATTAAAGACGCAAAAATTTAGGACGTATGATTAAATTAAATGGATTTTGTTTGGTGGAGGGACAGGCCCGGTCCAGAAAATGTCCCCAGCAGTTTGGGGGTTGCATGACATCAACTCAAAAAGTGAAGGGGGGCCAAATTTGGTTTTTGCCCTTTTTTTGGGGTAATGTGGGGACACAAAAAATTAAAAAAAACCCCAAATATGTATAGTGTGGAAACCAAAAAGAAATAAAAAAATAAAAAAAAAATGAATCTATAATGCAAACCAGTCCTACCCCCCAAAACGCTTTATTGCTGAAAAATAGAAGTAAAAAGGGAAATAATAATTTAAAGAAAAAAGGGTAGAATTGGTTAAACCACCTGGGAGCATCGGAACTCGGTTCGCTGGGGATTCTACACGTTTTTTTTTTTTTGGTTTTTCATCTGGGGTCTTCAAGTCCGAAAAAGTACTGTTTCGTTAAGCCATTCAAAGTGGGAGTTTTTTTTTTTTTTCGTTTTTTTTATTTTGTTTTGTTGCGTCCGCACCACCAGATACATCTAAGAAATTTTTTTACAACCCCAAAGTAAGAAAATATTTTTGGAAAAATCTTCACGGGGGATCAAATTACAACACACAGATCAAATAAAAAACCTTATGTCGTGTCTCATATAAATGTGGGGAACGACTAAAGAGTCCCCCCCGTTGACATGGTCATAGTCATTTGGATAAAGGAGGGAACCCTACACTCGACTTTTTTTAAAATAGGGGTATTTTTTGTTTGTTGAAATGATAATAATGTTATTGATATATTGGGGGGGGGAGAAAAAAAAAAGGAAAAAAAAAATATGATGCTGTTTTTTAATACTAACTTTAAAAAAAAACAAAAAAAACATTTAAAAATTTACAAGCAAAAAGAGCAATTCCTTAACCCTTTTTATACTTTGGGGCCAAAAAACCCCAGGGGGGTGTTTTTTATTCAAAAAAAGCCCCCCAATTTTTTGACGCAGAGGGGCCTGAAATTTGGTGGGGTTTTTTTCCCCAAAATCACGGGGTCCAGACCATGTCAAATTTCATGCTTGTCCTTTCATAGTTTTTTTTCTCAATGAGCCCCTGCTCATTTAAAAAATTTTAATTTTCCCCATCTGGGGGCCAAATGCCCCCATGACTTTCAAAAAAGAAACATTCGAAGACTTTTCCCGATTGGGGGGGCATTTGGCCCCCCCTGACCCTTTTAATAGAAAAAACGGGGTGAAAAAATTGTCAGTTTACGACCCTGACGCTGGCACTTTTGGTGGTTTTTTTCCCCTGCCAGGGACGAGTTGAGCCTATGCACATTTTTACCCGCGTTTTTCCCCAAGTCTGGGGAAGGGGTTGAAGTTTTTTTTTTTTATTGTTTTGGGGGGGGGGGGGGGGGGGGGGGGGGGGGGGGGGGGGGGGGGGGGGGGGGGGGGGGGTTTTTTGGGGGGGGGGGGGGGGGGGGGGGGGGGGGGGGGGGGGGGGGGGGGGGGGGGGGGGTTTGGGGGGGGGGGGGGGGGGGGGGTTTTTTTTTTTTTTATTCTATCCCCTTAGTTGTCCTTTTTAATCTCTGCCTCAAATTGTTTTTGTCCTCTCATGTTTAAAATCCACTCCATTTTTTTCATCTTTTTTTTCCCCTTTTTTTTTGACGCGAAAGGATTTTTAAAAAAGGCCTTGGGAAAAAACCTTTTTCTGTCAAGATTTTAGGATGCCCGGAACTGGAAGGAGGGGGGGGTTTTTTGGTCCCTGTGCTAAAAAGAAAATCCACCCTATCGTATTGATAATGATTTTTATTGGTTAAATTATATTTTTGGGGGGTGGAAGCAGAAAAATGAGAAAGTAAAAGAAAAATATAAAATTTCGGAAAATGGGTGACGTCAAAAATCTTCTACTCTTCCTTTTTTTCCAAAAACCCTGGGATTTGACCCCTCCTTTGGAGGATTATAATGAAAAATTTTTTAAATTTAATCTAAGGGTTTTCATAAATTTATTTTTTTTTCGTTTTTGTAAAAGAAGTTACCGTACAGATTCTTAAATTTTGGGACGTAAAAAAAAAAGAAAAGAGGACCTTTTTATAAACGACCCCGCCCCTTTATTTTTGACTAAAAAAAAAATAAATGCCATCACTCTGTAAGTGAAACCAAAAAATCAATTCCCCCAAGGAATCATTCCTCCAAGAGTGGTTTTAGACTTTTCATTGAGATCGGAAAAAACCAGTTTTTTTTAACATCCACCTGTGTTTCCTTTCCCCAATGATGAGGTTTTGTTTTTGGGGATGATGAAAGGGAAACAAAAATTTTTTGGGGGTGGAAATAATGCTGTTCATTTGGCTAAGAAGCTCACCATCCGAAAATATAAAAGCCAACACACACAACTATGTGTAACCTTAAACGTTTTTTTGTCTTGCATTTAAGTCCTTTTTTTTTCAAATTGTGTCCTTTTTACAGTGGTAAACTTTTTTAGAATAATTTTAGAATCTAGGGGTCAACCCCCGGGTTTTTGAACCCCTATGGCCTTTTGAACTTGTTCAAGAAAAAGTTAACTCTAACTTTATCCTCCTTATAAATCTTTTTTTTTTTCAAATTTTTCCCGATCAAAAAAACTCTAGCCTTAGTTTTTAAACAATCTTTTTTTTCAAAACAAAAACAATTAATCATCCTAAAAATTCAGTTGCCCCAAAATTAAAAAACTAAAGCTTTTGTCCCTCCCATTTTTTCGAAACATATAAAAATTAAGTGTAAAAACCAGAAAATTCGGCGATGTGTAGTCCCCTGGGGCCCCCCAAACTTGGTGTATTTTTACGTCCCCCTCCAAAAAAAAAACCATCCTTTTCCCCGGAGTCAATTTCCCCTTACATTTTCAAAAACATTTTGTATCTAATTGTTTGTCTTCCAAATATCAAGATTTTATGTATCCAGAACCGCAAACCCCCCCCGTATTTTTGGGGAAATCTTTTCCCCAACATAGCCACCCAAACTTTCCCCCAAAAGGTATTATATTGAAAAATTAACAAATACAAAATGGATTTTTTAAAAAAGTAAAACGATTGGGGCATTACGTGTGAAAATTTTTTATATTTTGCAGTTTAAAAATTTTGATCAAATTTTCTTTTTAAAAAAAACCAAAAAAACTCCAAAAAATTTGATAGATTTTGGCATAAAATTTTTAATTTTTTTAAAATTTTTAATTTACCCCCCAAAACCACCCTTTTAAAAAATAAAAAACAAAATTAAAACCCATTATTAAAAAACAACTTTTAACTTTTCATTAAACCCTAACCCCTTTTTAAAAAAAAATTAAACCCCCCACCCCCCACCCCAAAAATTTTAAAAAATTCCCAAAACATTCCTTTAAAATTTTCCCCCCCCCAAAAATCCAAACCCAATTTTTAAAAAAATTTTTTTAAAATTCATAAAATAAAAAAATCCCTTTTCCCAAATCCCCCCCCCTTTATTATAAAAATAAAACTAAACCCCCCCCCCCCCCTTTCCCCAAACAAACAAAAAAAACAAACAAAAAAAAACAAAAACAAAAAAAAAAAAAAAAAAAAAAAAAAAAAACCAAAAAAAAAAAAAATAAAAATAAATCCCAAAAAAAAAAAAAATCCTTTTATTGGGAACCCTAAAAAAAACGAGGCATTTTATTTTGCCCCCCCCATTTAAAAAAAATTTTCAAATTTGTTTAAGTTAACTAAAAAGTCAGGGAAAAGTTGGCCGGGAAAATTTTTTTTTTACATATTTTTATTACTAAAAGGAATTTTAAACCAGTAAAATGGGGCGAAAAAAAGTTCGAAAAAAGGTCTTTGTCCCCCTGACGAACTGGGGGCGACATATGATCAATTGCCGGGGGGGTTTAACCCCCCCTTAATTTTGTACTCAGGGACTGGCAAAAATTTGGGCAATATTGACCAATACCCTAGCCTAAGAAAAAAAACTAAAGATTTCAAAAAAAGGAAGCTCTTTTTTTCTTTCATTTTTATTTACAATTTTAAAATAATTAAAAAAAATAATAAAATAATAATAATAAAATAAAAAATAATAATAAATAATTAAAATAATAAAAATAATAATAATAAAATAATTTTTATTCCCCCCCCGTGGGAGCATAAAAAAGACCACAAAGGTTTTTCTGATTTTTTTAAAAACAACATCAAAAACCTTTTTAAATTTTTTTCCAAATTCTTTACAACATAATTTACCCCAAAGCGTCGTTTCCCCTTTAAAAATATCAATTTAGTTCACCAGACATTGGAAAAACGGCAAATTTGAAAAATAAATCACTTTTTTATTAAGAAGTTTTAAACAAATAAAAGTGGGAAGGATTTATATATACAAAAAGATCTTTTTTTGCACTGGGTGTTTTCAGGGGTTTTTTTAAAATTTTAAAATTTTTAATCATGCATTGTTCCCTTTTTTACGGGCATCTTCTATATGTATTGAGGTTTTATTGAGGGGTGTGGTTTGGTGTGGTGTGTTGTGTGTGTGTGTGTGTGTGTGGTGGTGTGCCTGCATGTCAAGGTTAAAAGATATTTTGTTAGTAAAATCACACATACATGAGTGCATTTAAGTTGTTTACTATCTTTTACCATTGTGTATCATTATTGTAAGCTTTCAATCAATTTAATATTAAGGGCATTCAAAGGATTTTATCCTATTTCGCCCTATACCTTTTGTTTATTATGTTATTTTTGCAAAGGGTAAAGGGAAAACACACAATTAAGAAAAGATAAGCAAGACAAGAAAGTAAGGCAATTTTTTTTTTTGGAAAAGAAATTTGAATATTAACACTTTCATTTATCCATTATTGTTTCATTAATTTATTTTTTTTGGCGATTTTTTCTGCGGGTTACTTACAATCATAAAATTAAATGTTTACATCAATTCATTTTTAATTTACATTAGGATAAGTAAAAAACCCTTCTTTATTCGTCACATTCTAATGAAAAAAAATAAAAAAGAGTTTTAGTACTTTAGTTGGATTTTTTCTTGATAGTTTTCTTCCTTCTTGAAATGTTCTCAATTTCCCCTTTAGGATGTTAATAATCTTTGGGGCAAACTTTTCTAGATATTAAATATTAATATTTTGAGAGAAATTGAGGGAAAAAACAAACAATGGTTATTCCTTAAATTTTAAAATTTATTTAAATAGTCAACTAACTCAACATCATCTTTACCGATCGTCACACACTTTTAAGTCGTTTTTATTTTTTTTTACACCAAAACCTGTTTCTTTCGTTTTTTTCAAAAATTTAATTTTCAAGTTGAATTTTGTTTTTACATCAATCGTTTGTTTTGAATATATTTATTTGTTTGAAAATAATTCTTTTCGGAAAAACTTTATCTTTTAAAAAGGGCAAGAATAGCAAGTATATCATCTGCATTTTTTTCACTAAAAAACAATTTTTCAAAGGATGGTCTGCAGTCGTTGGTGGTATAAGATGTACAGGATTGGGGAAACCTCACGCAGCCTTGGGGACATCTGTTCGACCAAGGGTTCTTTTGTTGGAGAGATGGTTTTCAAACCCAATTTTAACAAATTGAAAGTCTATGGGTCAGAAACTCTTTATACCATTTTAATAAGGTGTTTTTTGGAAATATCCATGTTGCCACAACTTTTTGAAGCAAAATATCTGTGTTCATGCATTAAAAGCTAAAACGAAAAGTCGACAAAACAGGTTTCCTGGCGTAATTCGAGGGCGTTTGGTCAAGGTGTTTTTGGAAAATCGAATTTGTGGCGGTTTTAAATAGTGCGTTCTTTCTATACTGAGATGTTGCTGGTAGGCAAATTGGTACGGATTACAGAAATTTTTCAGGTTATATCATTTTTGGAGGAGGCTCAGATTTTAATTTTTTTCTCCAAACATTTCATAAAAGCGAATGTAAGCGTCACTCGACGGAGTCGTTTTCAATTATGGTCGGACACTTTTTTTGGAACTGGAACGACAATCGATTTTGGAAAGCAAATAATATTGAAACCGATTTGAAAAATAAGAAAATAATTTAAGTATATGTTTCCAAGCAAGACTTTCAAATTCTGCTAAGTCACTTTTCCATATTATAAGGAAACTGCAATATTTTTTTTGGTTTTTTAAAGAGGAAAATACTTTGTCTGTTTGTCTCACAGAACTATGAATTTGAATGTTTGTTCGCTTTTTTAAGGATTTTTAAGTTACTTGCAATTGGCAACATATTTAGGTCAAATCAGCGCCAGTAGAAAGGAAGAGAATCACAATTAAACCACTCGGAAAAAAAGTTAAGTAAAGGGGAATTGGTTCAAATAGGCCAACAGATATAGATTCCAAGAGCAGACCTTCCCGTTTGCTTAGTTTGGGATCACATAAAATTCTAATAATTCAGACAAACAAGCATAGGATTTCCACTAAGAGGAATACACTCAAAATATTTACAAAACCATTATATTTTAAAACAAAAAATTATATTTTTAGCTGAAGAGATGATTTTACATGTGAACAATCCCTAGCCCCCCTAACATTTATAACCTTTTTTTTTGCCCTTTTTTTTCCCTTCCCACCCAAGGACTCGGGGGAAAGGATAGGACAAATCAAGCAAATCCATTTAAGACAAAGACAATAAAGCAAACTCGGTTTTTAAAACATTAAAGGGGGATTAAAAGACACAGCAGTGACCACTTGCCCACAATGGGAGCCCAGAAGACCCCCCCAGTAAACATTTTTATTTATAAAAACAGATTATAGAAACAAACAAACAAAAACAAAAAATAAAAGGACCCCAAAAAATCTCGCGAAAAAAAAACCAAAAATATAAATTTTTTTTTAAAAAAAAAAAAAAAAACACAAAAATTTGGGAGATAGAAAAAAAAAAAGTTATAGATTTTTTTAGGTTTTATTACAGGTACAAAAAATTTTTAAACAAAAATTATGCCAAATTTGGAAAAGGGAACTCCCAACCTTTTAATGTCAGAGGCCGAAAACCCTTCCCAAATGACCAATTTTCTAAAAAAAAAAAAAATTTAAATTTTAAAAAGAAATTACCTCTCAAACTAAAAAAACTAAAGCTAACAAAAGTTTTGGAAATCCCAATTTGTTTGCTTTAACGACTTTGGCTATTTAAAATTTTTTTTTAAAAATATTGGTTTCCCTTCAGAAGGGGTAAAAAAAATAACTCTATAAGTTTTTTATAATAAAAAAATTTTTGGTTTTCTCAGCCAAAAAAATGGCCTAAAGCAACGCAATTTTGGTTTTTTTTAAAAGATACAATTAGTGACAAAATAATTAATTGATTTTTTGAGCCCCTTTCTGATATACAAAAATGGATAAGGTGGGATTTTTTTAAATTTCCCAGTTCGTTAAGATATCTAGGTTTCTTTTTCAACAAAAGGCAAAGTTTTTTCGTTTGGAAAAAAAAAACAATACAGTAAGTTGAGATCCCAATCCTTTAAAAAAGTTTAAATTAAATCTCTCTTAAATTAATCATCTAAAACCCCTTTGAGGTTAAAAAAAGACAGTAAAAGAATCATTGGTCCCTAAAAAACAACAAAAAAAGGCTACAAAATTTAAAAATACATCAGAAATGGCACAAAAGGTTTGAAACTCTGATTACACAAAACCCAAATTTTTTGGCACTCCCTTTATACTTTTTCGACCATGACTGAATCACACCAATTCTCAGCTAGCGTCTTCGACTGCGAGGCTTACTTTACTACTTATTGCATTTGAAGCTTGTCTTTACTCATTTCACTGCAATTCTGCTCCTTTGAGTAGAATGATAGTTTTAAATGATACAATGTTTACAATCAAGTGTGTCTTTATCTGCATATCACCTGACCTTTTTACTTTCCCAACCCAGCAAAAAAATAAGAGACAGTAAGATGGAAAATATCATCAGTTTTATGAGCGACTAAGACAACCAAAATATTCAACCAATTAGCCCCTTTCCCGATGTAAAGTGGGTGAAGTGAAATGAAAAATGGACGTAAATTATTTTAAAATTTTTTAGATGACACAGATTTCACTAATAATTCTTAAATAAGTTGAAAACATAAGAGAATATATTGGTTTTTAAAAGGGATAATATTTGTTATCCTTGCAATTGAAAAACAAATATCAATCATTTTCATTTCTCTTCAGCAAATAAATCTACTTTGTAAGTTAAGTTGTGTTCAAGAGCGTGGAAATGTTTTGGCTAAAAATCTGAAAATTGGTATTTGAAATTGAAACCGAACCAGACAAAGGTACAAAAGCATGGAAAATGTTGAATCAATCTGGAACAATTGAAACTGAATGGACATTACTCAGTTATTTATTCTTGCTGTCCACCTAAATGGAGAAAAAAAAAAAAGTGAGATAAACTTCATTCCATAAGGGTAGGTGATTCAAAAAAATATTTTTTAATTTTACTTTTTCCCTCATATAATGTTGACTTTTTTTTAAAAAATTGGGAAAAGAGCATAAGTGGGAAAAAAAATTCAATTATTATTTCCTGGCCATTAAAAAAATTGAACTTAAGGCTTTGAGGTATATAGGCTTTTATAGGCTTCGCGTTGAGGAAATGAGGATTAAAATGGTAATAAAATGGAATTATAGGCCAGGGGTTAGAGTAACAAAATTATTCTCATCAACCCTAAAGGACTTTTTTCACAGACTGCTGAGCATCTTTTAATTTTTTCCTTTGTTATTTCTTCTCGAACTTTTTTGTTATAGCCCCCATTCCACTTAATGTGGCCTCAAAGCCCCCTTTTTTACAAAGAATCCAATCAACAATTACATTTAAAATTGTAGGAAGAGAAAAAATAATGCCTGAAAGGCGCTGTTATGATTTCTTTTCCAAAAAGGGTTTAAGTTCTCATTTTACAACTGGGGTGCAGTGAGAAAATGTGAGTTAAACAGCCTTTTTTCCAACTTTGCACCAACCAGAATGACTTGAGCCGGGGAAACCTACCTGTTCCAGCGGGAATACCCATACCAACAAGACCACAGAGCCAAATCAGGAAACTGAAAAAAATGCATATTGGTCATGCCCCCCTCAAATGAGAAAACAAGCTTATTATGATTTTATGTTTTCCAAACCAAATTTAAAGGAAAATGGAAAACTGAGGCCAGCCACTTTCTGAAACTACCCCCAAACCGGCATGAAAATGACTTGGTCAATTTTAAGACAAAGAAGAGTGGGAAAATATGGCACCATTGAGTAGATTTAGCCAGAACTGATTCCCAGTGGAGCCAACAGGTGAGTTAGGGGGAGATGGTTAATTACTTTCAATAAAAATGAATTTGTGGGTTATTTCAGAAAACTAAATGGTTAAGACAATACAATGATACAGCCTTGTTGACATTGAAAACACAGCATTATCCATTGTCAATGAACAAAAGGGAAAAACGACAGATCTTTGTTATTAGGGGTTTTACAACACTTGCAACGGTGAAAAGGCCTATTTAAAGTGCCAGTAAAAAAGGGAGAATGATAGGGAAAAAATTTTTTGAAAACCCACCACAGAAAAAAGAAAGGGACAAAGGGAACGGGTTTTTTCAAATAAGACACAGAAGATTCCAAGATCGTTTCCAATCAATGTGCCTAACATGACATTACCTGAAAGTCCCATTCCAAGCCAAGTAAAAGATTTCGCTATGAACGATACATTCAAATGTTACAAAGTGTATTCAAAACTAAACACAAAAATGGTACTTTAACAGATAGTGATTTACAAGAGAAAAACAAAAATTTAAAATCATCCTCAAAAAATGGACATATATACATTCAACTGCCTCCCCCCTAGGCTAAGAACCCCCTGCCAGAACCATGGAAAAAAAAAAAAAAAAACAAGAAAATCCCTGTTTTTATGTTTTTAAGGGTTTTACGGCGCCTTTTGCAAACACATTTATGGTCATGGTCAGCGCCATTTAAAAGGAAGAAAAAAATGGTATAGTAAAAAGTTCTAGAATTACAATTAAAGCACAAAAGAAAAGGTAAGACAAAGGGGGAAATTGGTTTTTTTTCAAATAGGGAACAGGTGTAGATTCCAAGAGCACCTGTCCAAAGTACTTAGTTTGAGATCACCTAAAAATCTCTTTCCAGACACAAAGCACAGGTCCCAACGAAGAGGAATTACACTCAAATGTTTACCAATCCTATAAATAAAAATATGTAAACTAAAACAAATAACATAGCATAACAGAGAGATGATTTACAAGGAAAAAAAAAAAAAATTCATCTCCCAAAACTAAAACTAATACATTTCGACTATATCCCTCCCAAGCTAACGAAACTCCGGCGAGGATCAGGAAAAAACCAAGTAATCTCATTCCAAGAAAAATGACAGGAAACAATTGAAAAGCAGGTACAGGGGGGATAGAAGACCAGTAAGTACCCCTCCCCCCCACTTGGGGAGGCCCGAACCCACCCAGACAAGCAATGCCAATCCAGGACAAATACAGAGCATTAATGGAAGGGAAAACAGATATAGGGAGATGGAAGACAGAGCAAAATTTGATTCTCTCCTCTGCAAACAAGAGCTCGGGAATAACTAGACTTTATGCTTGGAACATAGGTTTCGTTATAACCAAGCTCCACTGTTTATCACAACAGCAAAAGAAGAATCACGATGTTCAAAAAAAAGTGTTTTATAAGTTGGGAAAATTAATACTAAGACAATATTTGTCTTTTAAAATTAAAACAATGAAACTGCAATAATCAACTAAAGCAAGTTATAGTAGAATAAAGCATAACAAAAACCCCATGACATCACAGATTAAGAAACCTTCCAAGTGGAAAATTTTAATAAAATTCTTAAGCCTAAACACCAACACAGGCTGCCACATTTCAACAACTCTTTCCCCCCTTCAAATACAAAATACTCAGACTTCGAGTAACATTCAGATTCAGAATTCTTCATAAATCTTGCAATAAATTACTTGCTCGTAGCTTAAATAATTAAAAATGTAATGATGGAAGTGAAGGTTAGCTTCAATTTTTTATTGCGTGACACTAATAATAAGATTGGCGTTTTGGGCCTCTAATTAAAAAAAAAAAACAAAAAACCAAACAAACAAAAAAAAATTGTGGCCCTTTACATAAACGATATTTTACTAAACATAAATTTAAAGAAAACTTTTCAAAGGGTTCCCTCGCCAACAGCAACACTTAACATGAGGGACGGACATGTAATATTTTACACTTTTTTTAAAAACCCAGAGACAAACCCCCGTTTAATGGCCAGGTACTTGTTTTTACAAACCCGGGTTTTTAGTGAAGAGAATGTGGTTTTTAAAAAGCCTTTTCCAAGGTCTCAACTTTGCATCATTTTAAAGCAGGACCCCCAATGTAAAAAAACAATTTTCTTTGTTATCCCCAAAGGAAAAATTTAATGAGGTCATCTGGGAAAAAGATGCGCTATGATCCTGAAAAATAAGCCACATTTTTTGGTGCCCAAAAGTAATTGATAGAGGCTAGGCTTCTGTAAAAATGAGATGTCAGACTTAAATTTTAGGTCTTTTTGGGGAATGTTATACAAAACCCGATTGTTTACAGACAAAACTGACAATTATTATTTTCTATATTTGTTTTATGACGCCCTTTTTTATTTTCCAAAATTTGTTTTTGATTATATCAAATTAAACAGAATCAATACAAAAATTTTATACTTTTGAAATGTTTTGATGACCCTGTTTAAAAATGAAGAAAACATGATAGCTTTGTTTTTTCATGCTGGAAAAAATAGTCATGAATTTTTTGACAATTTGTCTTAAAAAATTGCAGTTTTCAGTCTTTATTGCATAAATTATTTTTTAAAATTGATTTTTTCAATTTGATACGGCTTATGAGCTTTCCTATTTTTTGTTAGGGAGGTTTTTAAATCTGGTTTATAAAGCACATTTTTTTTAACACAACCAAAAGATTTTGGTAAAAAAACTACTCAAATTGGTTTCACGTAGTGTTTTAGGTCTTTTGTTTAGTCTAATTCCCCTCTATAACTCTGATAACAAAGTAAATTAAAAAAAGGAATATCCAGACTTTCAGAAATCACTTAGGGTTATAATTTTCCATTCAAATTTTAGAGAGATTCAGTGACCGATATTTTTTTTCTATTCAACTTCATAGTCCATGTGTTTTACGACATTATTGG
>NW_027622211.1:0-13737 GCF_034508935.2 Berghia stephanieae
GATCACTAAAAGTCTCATCCAGACACAAGCACAGGTCCCATCTAAGAGGAATACACTCAAATGTTTACCAATCATTTAATATAATATGTAAACTCAACATAATACAATGCATAACAGAGAGATGATTTACAAGGGAAAAAATATCATCTCCCAAAACTATAACTATACATTCGACTGTTTCCCTCCCAGCCAAGGAGCTCCGGCAAGGATCAGGACAAAACTAAGTAATCTCATTCCAAGACAATGACAGGAAACAATTGGGAAACGGGTATGGGGGGATAGAAGACACAGCATGTACCTCCCTGCCCACTATGGGAGGTCAGGATCCCGTCCCAGTTTGTGTTCTCAATCTGTTAAATTAAATAAACATGTTTTCCCCCTCTACTCTTATTTTCATTTTCCTTAAGTGTGTTTACTTACGGAATTTTGGCCACCAATCAGCCCCCTTCTCTCTCTCTCTCTCTCTCTCTCTCTCTCTCTCTCTCAGTGAGGCACCTATGGTTCCTTTTTAATTTACAGGTCCTATTTGGTCTCATTTTTGTCTTATCACAGTGCAGTTATCTAGTACCGTCTAAAACCAAACCTTAACGGATAGCAATATTGGTGGCAAAATGTTGATATTGAAGACAACAGTGATGATATTGGTATTGATGATGGCAACTGCGTGATATTGGTATTGAGGGCTGCAACAGTGTTGATATTGGTATTGGTGATGGCAACAGTGTTGGTATTGGTATTGATGATGGCAACTGCGTGATATTGGTAATGATGGTGTTGAAATTGGTGTTTTAGATGGCCGTGTCATAATATTGGTTTCGGTGGATACAAAATAATTGATATAAATAATAATAAATACAACAATATTGTTATTGATATTAAGTATTGAATTTTCGGCTAACTTTTGAAACTAGTGTCGGTGCCATTAAACCCTATTCCACTCCATGGGGTGGTTTTACACCCCAGCCCTATGTTTTTCACCAATAACTTTTTTTATTTTTTGAGCTAGAAAGTTGAAATTTTATGTAATCGCTAATTGTTATATGATAATTGTGACCACAAAGTATCATTTATATCAGTATGATATATTTTGGGTTATATAGGTATAAAATGTCAGATACCCTATTCATATCCGATGGGGTGTAAAACCACCCCATGACAATAAAGAGAAAAAAAATGGAACATTCCTATTTCAATCCTATGGGGTGGTTTTACACCCCATCCTATGTATAGAGAAAACATGAGCAACTAAATCAAATACTTATATAAACAAGCAATAAACAGACAAGGATTTCATTAACCTATTTTGATAGTATTATATACATGTAGATACAAAACACACATGATATAGAAAAACAATAACACAATAAGTAAAACTGAGACCATAATGAGTTTTATTTTTAAAAAACCAAGTGAATTTTATTGAAATTAAATTTTATCTTTAGAACAAGTGAAATATAACACTGTGGCAACTTTTATTTTATTTTAATTTTTGATATGTATGATATATTACACGCATATCAGTTAATTTTTTTAAAACATGGAATTAAATTTATTTCTTCTCGTAACCAACTGGAAGAAATTAGTTTCAAAATCAAAATTTAATAGGGTAGCAACAAAAATATCAAGTCAAATGTATTAACATAATAACTTTAAAAAGGCATTATAACAGAATTAACTTTCATAATTTTGATAACAAAGCAAACTTACCAGTCAGAAAAGACTTTGAATGACGAGAATATATAGTGAAGAATGTAACATTGAGCAGCATGCCAATCCCCTCCCCCTCCCTTCCTTTGGTCTACCAGGGTCCAAAATATTTCTTTTTGTCTGTCTATCAGTTTGTCATCCTCTCTCAACTCTCTGCCTCCCATTATCTCTTGTTATCACTCTCAACAGGACTTGCATACGAGAAGTGAGTGCTCTTTACAAACAAATCTGCCACATGAACTGCATGAAGTTCTAAATTTCCGGTCCTTATTCCTTGGGCAGTCCCAGCATCTCCCCTGCTCTCCTTTTCGCTTGTTTGATGGTGTACCACTAGCAGTTTGTCTCATTTGTTCAGAATGGTTTGGTCTGGTGATTTTCCATACTTCACAAACATGCTGGATTGAGAGTTCTAACATAATGTTAGGCTTCCTCAGCTTTGCTAATCTGCGAGAAAGATGATCCTGCAATAGGCATCTTGCCAAGTCCTCCTGAAACTCTGCCCTTCTCTTTTCCTGTGCGAGAGCGCTTTGTGGAAAAATTTCCCTATAAATTATTTGAGATGAAATTCCTACCGTGTCCAACAGGTTGTAAAAAATCACCATTGGCCACCTTCGGCACTTTCTTTTGGTTGTATTGTCAGACTGTGACACATCTGGTCAAACGTATCAACTCCACCTTTGGTTTGATTATAGTACTTCACCATTTCAGGTTTTCTTTTGGGCCCGTCATCAACATCCTTAGAATTGTGCATTGAACTCAAAACAATTACATTTTTCTTGTGGTTTGATTTATGGCTAACTAAAGACAATTCAAAGGTGAAAGCAAAGCTTGATTCTGATTTTTTTCAAATCCTTGCCATGTTTAAATTTCTCAGGAAGAAAACGTTTGTCTCTACGAACTGTCCCAACTCCTGTCAATCCTTGCTTTCTGAGCCATAACAAAAGCTCTTTGTCCGTGAAAAAATTATCAAAAGTAATATTTCTACCACTTTTTCAATATGGCATAGCTAATTCCTTGACAGTTTCTCTTCCTAAATTTGTCCTCCTTTCTCCATATTTTCCAAGATAGGGAATTGCTTTCAGTGGATAAGCAGTCTTAGAATCACATATCCAGAATATTTTCAATCCATACCTATCCGGTTTGCTGGGTAAATATTGAAGAAACTTGACTCTCCCCCTCCATGGGATTAATTGCTCATCCACTGTAAGGTTCATGTCTGGAGTATATATCTTAGAAAGTTGATTGTTGATGGTATCAAAAAGGTCCCTGATTGGCACAAAACATCTGAAATAGAAACAGGAACAGCAATTCACTTGATAGGCATTTATTTTTCTATTCATTGTATTAAAATTCAATTTCAGCAAAAGCAATATACCGGTACTTGACACCTAAGATACACCATTCCTCTTCGTTTCATCTGATTGTTGTCGTTACTTTAGACATAGGTCATTTCAGCAACAGTGCTACTTGACAACTGCTGTGCTGTCACAAAGATGAATATGGAATAGCATCCAGGCTGCATCATACCAAGACATCAAAATCGGTATTGTAGTAGATGGAACTCGGCGTCATGAGAACAGTGTTCTGACTGGTCAGGCCTCATATCACTATAGGGTGACAGCATAAGATACAACTTAAGCTTGATAAAAGAAAAAAAAAATTACCAGATAAACTCGGTAAACTTGGTGCAATTGAATGACTTGAATATGGTACATTGGGATCATCAATGAGGGAAGATTCATAATTGAGATCAGCAAGGTCTTCGCGGCACACATCTGTAGAGAATGATGCAAATAAATGGAACATATGATACAGCAAAATGAAAGAACAGGGTGGTCTGTTTGCATACTTACTATACATGAATTTCTCAATATGTATTAGAATTGGATTTACCGACTGCATGTTCGTTGATTAAAATACATCTTTCCGGAAGTGAATCCAGAGTAGACCCTATACTATAAGTGCTTTACGTGACCCTATATGCTCAAAATTGTACAGTAGATAAGCTTCTCAAACCAAGGACAAACACACAGTTATTTTATCAGCTCCCTGCCAGACGTGGCATATTATAGGAAAAGTGATACGGCTGGCTGGCCTGGTGTCTGTCAACACTTACTGGCTAAGATTTGTGCTACACTGCATGTCTGAGTCTGATTCGCACTAATAATTGTTAAAGTAGTGCAGTATCTTTATGTGACCTATAGTACTTGAAAGAGAGGTTAACCCTAACAAAAAAAAAAAAGCAAGAATAGATTCAGAAGGGACTTACCTGATGTAGGGTTGGAACTTCATTCTAAGAGTGACGGATCTGAAAGATGAACTGGCTGGAGATCAATAAAGTCTGAACTGTTTTCATGTTGTTGAGGGCCCTTGAAATGCTTGAAAAACATTCCTATTTGTATCCGCCGCCATTTTCACTTCGTTTTGATTTTATTGTAATGAATGAATCAAATTAATATTCAAAACAAAATAGAACAACCTTAGGAACAGGGAGATAGGAACACCTGCTCTGCGTTGTAATTATTGTAACAGGAACATGTGACAAACAGGAAGGGGAAGGAATGAAAACGTTGGATCAGAGTCAGAGTCATGGTGTGGAAAATGTAAAACATAAAAATAGAACAAGCTGTGAAACAAAACTCTACTTTATTATCTCTATTCTTTGCACTAATTATGGTAAAAACTGGCGGCATGAATAATAATAATAATAATAATAATAATAATAATAATAATAATAATAATAATAATAATAATAATAATAATAATAATAATAATAATAATAATAATAATAATAATAATAATAATAATAATAATAATAATAATAATAATAAAAATAAAAGCAATAATAATAGTTCTTTTCATATTTTCCTATATTAACTTAGGGTGCAAAACCACCCCATTGGATAAGAATAGGGTAAAAAGCTTTTTTCCTACCATTTGACTAGGGTGTAAAACCACCCCAATGGAAAAGAATAGGGTAACTCACATTTTTTCTTATCATTGGAATAGGGGTGTAAATCCACCCCATGGGGTATGAATAGGACTATGAAAATTGGGAGTGGAATAGGGTTAAGCGTAAAAAATAAAGGACTATAATTGATTGATGATAGGTCTTTTAGTCACACATGAATAGATAAAGAGAAAAAAGATGAGTTAACTTTCCAGTAAATATTTTCAAAGCATTTTTCTTTGTATCAAATCTATAAAAACACAAAAACCTGATCTTTTGTCTAGAGCAATACATAATAAACGTGCTAAAAGTGGTTTACAAGGTGTCATCAGTCATCCGCTTCACTTAAGAAATAGGAAGAGACATGACGCCAGCGAGGGGATATTACAAAACTTTCAAACACAGATAACACTCTGAAAGGCCATGTACTCTTTTTACACCTGAGTTTGGTGAGAGAATGGGAGTAAACATTTGTTTCCCAATGTATCAACTATGCTTATACCCTGGAACTTCCTCTCCGAAAGCGAGTGTCATACCTCAAGACCACATAGCCGCACAAACCGTATTAATTACACATTTAGTTGTGTATCTCATTCTATTAAATCAAATTAACATGGTCATTCCATCTACTCCTATATTCACATACGGAAGTTGAGCAATCCTCTCTCTCTCTCTCTCTCTCTCTCTCTCTCTCTCTCTCTCTCTCTCTCTCTCTCTCTCTCTCTCCCTCTCTCTCAACCTATCTATCTCTCTACTTATCTATCTATCTATCTCTATCTCCCTTCGCTTACCACGTTTTGATATTGTGAGCTGTGAGACATCTATCTATGGTTACTTTTTATTTCACAGACTCTATCTGTCTTGTTTGTCTTATGACAATGCAGTTATCTTATACCCTCTAAAAGAAACCCGTAACGGATAGCAATTATGGAAATGATGATAGAAAAAGTGTTGATATTAATGGCAACAATGAATTTATTGTCATTGATGATGTCAAAAGTGATGATACTGGTATTGGTAGCAACAGTGTTGCTATTGGTACTGATGATGGCAACAGTGTTGATATTGGTATTGATGGTGGCAACAGTGTTGATATTGGTATTGATGGTGGCAACAGTGTTGATATTGGTATTGATGGTGGCAACAATGTTGATGTTGGTATTGATGATTGCTAAAAGCGGTTTACAAGGTGTCATCAGTCATCCGCTTCACTTAACAAATAGGAAGAGACATGACGCCAGCTAGGGGATATAACAAACCTTTCAAACACAGATAACGCTCTTAAAGTCCATGTACTCTTTTTAGACTTGAGTTCGGTGAGAGAATGTGAGTAAACATTGTGTCCCAATATATCAACTATGCGCTGAACGATACACTGGACCTTCCTATCCAAAAGCGAGTGTCATACCCAAAGACCGCATAGCCACACAAATCGTATTAATTACATATTTAGTTGTGTATCTCATTCTATTAAATCAAATTAACATGTTATAGCAATGACTATGGAAAGTTTTGTTTTCTATTTTTGTAGGAAATACTACACTTAAATCAAAGCCCTATCTCCACTGAGTAAAAATCTTTTTGAATTTTGAAAATCCATTAATATATATAACAAAGTTATGCAGTTTCAAGGGCGTCATTTATTTGGATGACTCACAAAGAGAATAAAATACGGAAAATATGGGACGCTTTTCTGTGTTTTATTCTGGTTTGTGGTTGTATCTCGCTTAATACGTGGAATTAGATATTAAAACTTGGCAATTTTATGGCAAAATTATCAGAAAATATGATGAAGACATCAGAAGAGTTCTAACTTGTATAGTATTAGAGCTGTATGGCTAGGGTCAATTATAATTTTGTTTTAAAATATACATAATATTGATCATTTGGAACTTTTCGGAAGTGTAATGTTATGTCTACAACCCATACAAATGACACGATAAATGCCTGCTAAATTATTATCAACCAGTCCAGTGAGACCATGGCTTATGTTATTTCTAGTATTTATTAGAGAGACAGAGAGAGAGAGACAGAGACAGAGAGAGAGAGAGAGAGAGAGAGAGAGAGAGAGAGAGAGAGAGAGTTAATCTACTATCCATATGACATAACAATGAAACAATACCTTAATTAGAAAAAAAGCGCTCGAGGATTTGTGTCATCAGTCATCCGTCGCGAACAAGATTGCCCGATGGCCACGTGTGTGGCCAAATATATAATTTTGTTTCTTTTATTAAATTTTATTCATCTATTTTTGTCTCAATGACATTTATCCTAGTCTATTCAATTTTCTGTTGGTTAAAATTTAGTTCATTTTAAGTGGGCCAGTCTTAATAGTGAAAGCCATATGATTTTCTATTTAGCCACTTTTGAAGTCGAATTTGGTCAGGTTATAGTCTAGCCATCTGGCAGCCTTGCCTCGCTCACGTCATTTTCGTGTCGTGCGATGAGGGAACAAAATGGCCGTCTCCATATTTTCACTCATTGAAATGCAAATTGGGTTGATGTTTTGTGAGAATACGGGAAAAGTACTTATCATAATCCAATGAAATTTGAAATATAAATAGAAGAAATGTGCATATATAACCTTGTGAGCGACAAAATCTCTCCTCTTTGTAGTTTTAGAAATATTGTACTCCAAAGAGTAAAAATCTATTTTTAACGGTCTTCTGGTAATCGTACGAGTTTTGTCACTTGACATAATATAAAATGACCTCTTTTCTAACTGTGTGCCAACTTTCAATCATATTCATCGATAAACAGCTTCGTAATTAATTTTTTAAAATAGCATGTACGGAACGGCTTCGTCCCATATTTTGTCGCGAATTTGGGCACTTCGCGAGCGAAAAAGAGGCCCAAAGAATTGTGCGGGATAGTCATTGCTACATGTTCATCTCATCTACTCCAATATTCCTTTGGTATATTCACATACGGAAGTTGAGTCATTCTCTCTCTCTCTCTCTCTCTCTCTCTCTCTCTCTCTCTCTCTCTCTATCTATCTATCTTTCTATCTACTTATCTATCTATCTACTTATCTATCTATCTACTTATCTATCTATCTACTTATCTATCTATCTATCTATCTATCTATCTATCTATCTATCTATCGAATCGTGTTTGATACAAATATGGTACGAAAAGTGCTCGACATGTAGTAATGGAGCGAATTATTATTTTTTTAAAATTGAGACAGTCTACATTAATGTTTCAGGCTTAATTTGCCATCGTCAGTCCTGACGATGGCAAATTAAGCCTGAAACATTAATGTAGACTGTCTCAAACATTGTGGTAAATATTTTAAAAAATAATATCTATCTATCTATCTATCTATCTATCTATCTATCTATCTATCTATCTATCTATCTATCTCTACCTTCCTTCGCTTACAACGTTTTGATATTGTGAGACATCTATCTATGGTTCCTTTTTATTTTTCAGACTCTTTCTGTCTTCTTTGTCTTATGACAATGCAGTTATCTTATACCCACTAAAACAAACTCATAACGGATAGCAATTATGGAAATGATGATGGCAAAAGTGTTGATGTTGATTGCAACAATGAATTTATTGGCATTGATGATGTCAACAATGATGATATTGGTATTGGTAACAACAGTTTTGATATTGGTATTGATGGTGGCAACAGTGTTGATATTGGTATTGATGGTGGCAACAGTGTTGATGTTGGTATTGATGATTGAAATAGTGTTAATATTGGGGTATGTGGCAACATAATAAATGATATAGACAATAATAAATACAACAATATTGCTATTGATATTGAGTATCGAAATCTGGGGTAACTATAGATAGTAGTGTCGGTGCCATTAAGCATAAGATTAATGAAAGACTATAATTGATTGATACTTACTTCCTGTTAGTGACACATGGGTAGTAGAAAGAAAAAAGATAATAGTAAAACTTTCAGTAGATATAGTTAAAGTATTTTTCTTTATATAAATTGTATAAAAGCACAAAACGTTTATATTTTGTATAAAGTAATATACACTATATTTGCTGAAATAGCGTCACAAGGTGTTCCCAGTCATCAGCATTACGTAACAAGTAGGACGAGACATAAAGCCGGGTTAGGGGATATTATAACATTTTCAGACACAGCCTACACTTTTAACGGTCAAGTATTCACTTTCCACCTGAGTTCGATGAGGGAATGTGAGTAATGATGTACTCCCAAGGAATTAAAAATCAAAAACAAAAAGCAACAACAAAACATCATAAAAATAAAAAAAGAAACCATGGTGATGGTTTTAAAATATAAATAGCTTATTTCGACGTTCAGGGCGTATTTTTCCATATTGTGTCGATAATGATTTGAAACATCGAAATAATGTTTGATTAAACATCACAATCAATGTCTCTGAAAAAGAAACACAACATTCTAATTAGTAATTGATGGAATTTTACATTGAACAAAAATATACTCTCAGCTAAAAACTCATTGATGTGGCTTATACAAGGGTTTTGCACAGATAAATAGAAAAGTTTGTTGGTATTAGGAATGTAAATGTAAATGTAATGTAAATAATGAATTTATATAGCGCCTTAATATAGCGCACGTTAATCGTGCTCTGCGGCGCTTTACATAATAAAAATAAAAATGTTTAAAAACAGCAAAATTAAAAATCACGACTCTACATGATACATAATAAGCACGCATAGAAAAACAAAATCTAAGCAACATCCATTTCATGAAAAATAAGCCTCACGGAACAACTCAGTCTTCAGACCTTTCCTGAAAGATGATACATTTTCACAGGACTTTGTCAGAGGACTAAGTGCGTTCTATAGGCGTGTAGCTATGAATGATAAGGCTTTTTCACCGATAGTGGGTTTTGATTTGGTAACCTGTAGAAATTGGGACTGAGATGATCTTAAAGTTCGAGTGGGTTCATATTTTTAATCGGTTCCTCCAAATATTCAGGCCCTACATCTAAAAAGATAGCAGAGTATCTTAAATTTTATCCTATACTTTACAGGAAGCCAGTGCAATTCCTGGAGAACTGGTGTTATATGATCTCTAATTTTTTGTTAATTTTCTAAGTCTAGCTGCTTTACTTTGATTTTTTTTGTAATTGATGAATTAATCATAATCTACTTTGACAGCCAATGAGAAGGGCATTGCAATAAACTATTCTGCTAATAAAAGAATTAACAAGCATCTTTGTAATATCTTCATCAATATAATGTCTGATTCTTCCAATGTTTCTAATGTGATAGTTACAACATTGGCATATTTTTTAAACATGATCTTCCATGGAAAACCCTTGATCTAAATACACCCCAAGATTTCTCACACAAGAACTAGGTTTAATAGCATTTTCACCCACTAGTATCTCATTTGTAGATATTTTTGTGAGTTGATACCTATTTAAAAAATAATCATTTCCGCCTTGTCATCATTAAATTAAAGTTTGTTTACTTTCATCCAATCCTTTACGTTAGCAATACAATTTTCCATAACAGATACTGATGACAAATCTGAATCTTTATTGAGTTTTGTATACAGCTGAGTGTCATGAGCATAAAAATTAAAATCAATGGGAAAGGTGGATAACATATCAGAAAGGGAGCTGTATACATTGTAAAAAGGAGGGGGCCGAGAATAGATACCTGAGTCACTCCACACGTTATTATGAATGGAGTTGATACATGGTTTCCTATGATTACCGACTGATTTCTTTCAAACAAATATTCCTTTAAGCTGTGCCAGTGATATAAAATTGATCACGTAGTCAAGTCAAAAGTAAATTTTGATCGATAGTGTTGAATGCCGCACTTAAATCTAGTAGAACAAGCATCGTAGCACTTATATTCCCTTATATTTTTATTTATTTCCAATTCTATTGTGTTTATTCTCCAACAATAGTCTACACGTTTTTATATTTCACTTTCTATACTGCATTACACAGGTTTAGTTCGTGCTTCCTGACAATGGAGCATACTTCTTCATTCACCTTTCATCCTGAATTCATGATTAAGGGGAAACCCGAAACGTACATTTTATCTGTTTTCGTATTTCAAATTGAAGCTTACTTTCAATTTTACATTGTCATTTATTTGTTGACATAAAAAACAATCTTTACAACTTCATCATCTGCTTGTTTTATTCCACAAAACCATGTTTTTTCTATCATTAAATGAGGGTTTATTTTCTCCTTGATGACCTGAATGCACGAGGTCTATAGAGTATTCGTACAATCTTCGCACAACTCGCAACATATTGGGCCAAATCCCGATCTGCAGACATGACTGAATTAGAAGTAGTCGGGAGTTCCATAGCAAAGGGAAGCAAATATTCATCGGTTCGCACACCAGTCATTCAAACCTATAACTCTACTATAATTTAACAAACCTTGTTCGATATTTTTATCTAGATCCATTTGAATGACGCTTAGTTAGCTATTTTATCAAAGGAAGTATTTTAAAAATGCACTTACACATACACATTCACACACACGCACACGCGCACACACACACAACACACACACACACATCCTGCATACTCAGATTGATACACAATAATTCTCTGTATGTAAGTCTCCCTGAAATCATTGATTCGGTCTGTGCTCATCACACACAAAGAACTGTTCCAATTGTATATTAAATAGGTGGGGGAAAAGAGGGCTTTTTAATACACATACACAAACACACATACACACTATATACATACGTACATATATATGTATTAAAAGGGTGGGGGAAGAAGAGAGGTGGGGGAAGGGGGGGGGGGCGATCGAAGACGGGTGGTGGAGGTTGTGGTGGGGAGAAGTGGTCGATGGTGAAAGATGGGGGAAGAGAGGGGGTGGGGAGGATTTTGGGAGGTGGATGGGGGGTTGGCAGTATTATATATATATATATATATTATATATATATATATATATATATATATATATATGTGTGTGTGTGTGTGTGTGTGTATATGTATGATATTCTTCAAATATTTCTATGTGCGGCTATGTGGTTTTAATTCAGAAAAGTGAGTGGAGCAGGCACTTATGTTGGTAACAACAAGATATGAAGTGAATAGAAAAGTGCCAGAAGACAATAGAGAATAAAAATTTTTCGCGGCGGTGGTGGGGTTTGAACCTGCGACCTTATTGGTACGACAACTCCGCCTGGCAGGTGAGAGCGTGGCTCTACCGTGTGAGCTATCCACGAACACAAAAATATTCGTTTCAAACTCAAAGTCATTACTAGATCCCTCTCTCACCCACTTCTTGAGACCGCCGATTCGTTCGTACACCACCATCGCGAATAATTTTGACCAGCAGTTAAGCTTAATAGCCAATATTCTCAACACAAACATATAACATAGAAACGATTGAGACATTGAGTATGCTCCGGTGTATGGGGTGAATTTTTAATTCAGAAAAGTGAGTGGAGCAGGCACTTATGTTGGTAACAACAAGATATGAAGTGAATAGAAAAGTGCCAGAAGACAATAGAGAATAAAAATTTTTCGCGGCGGTGGTGGGGTTTGAACCTGCGACCTTATTGGTACGACAACTCCGCCTGGCAGGTGAGAGCGTGGCTCTACCGTGTGAGCTATCCACGAACACAAAAATATTCGTTTCAAACTCAAAGTCATTACTAGATCCCTCTCTCACCCACTTCTTGAGACCGCCGATTCGTTCGTACACCACCATCGCGAATAATTTTGACCAGCAGTTAAGCTTAATAGCCAATATTCTCAACACAAACATATAACATAGAAACGATTGAGACATTGAGTATGCTCCGGTGTATGGGGTGAATTTTTAATTCAGAAAAGTGAGTGGAGCAGGCACTTATGTTGGTAACAACAAGATATGAAGTGAATAGAAAAGTGCCAGAAGACAATAGAGAATAAAAATTTTTTATATGTTATATGTTTGTGTTGAGAATATTGGCTATTAAGCTTAACTGCTGGTCAAAATTATTCGCGATGGTGGTGTACGAACGAATCGGCGGTCTCAAGAAGTGGGTGAGAGAGGGATCTAGTAATGACTTTGAGTTTGAAACGAATATTTTTGTGTTCGTGGATAGCTCACACGGTAGAGCCACGCTCTCACCTGCCAGGCGGAGTTGTCGTACCAATAAGGTCGCAGGTTCAAACCCCACCACCGCCGCGAAAAATTTTTATTCTCTATTGTCTTCTGGCACTTTTCTATTCACTTCATATCTTGCTATGTGGTTTTGTGGTGTGACACTCGCTTTCGGATCGGAAGGTCCTGGGTTCGAGCCTCACTCGGCGCGTAGTCCTTGTAAAAGGCTCTTTACTCACTCAGGTGTATAATGATTACCTGGCCTTTAACAGTGTTTTCACTGTCCGAACAAAATATAATATCGCCTTACAGGCGTCATGCCTGGTCCTAAATGTTAAATGCTGCTGTTGGACTTGGATCCCCTGTAAAGCGCTTTGAGCACGTTTAGTGGATATTGCGCTCAATTTAAATATGGAATTCTAGATTGTGCTGACATATATTGTGTGAATTAATGAAAAGGAAGAATTGCAAAACATATAATACATGTGCGGTTCGATGTGCAACACGAGCGATCGTGTTGATCGTTCCGCACACCTGCTTTCAATCGAAATTAGATCTTTTATTTTCAAAATGGTACTCCACGCCTGTCCGAGTACTGCGAGGAATGACAATGTCTTTAATAACTTAGTTGATGAGGAATTACATCATATTTAGTTTGGATTTGACGAGTAATCTATACTTATTTTATAATTGATGTCATGTACTTTATGTCATGTTTTTGCATATCAATGATGTATTGACAGGGTACCAAAGGTCTTGCTATTGGCCATGTTTAGCTCTTATTATGTATAGTATTGTATTAAAAAGTAAAATATATGAAAGAACATATCAAAGTGCTGGTTTACACACATCTCTCTCTCTCTCTCTCTCTCTCTCTTCTCTCTCTCTCTCTCTCTCTTTCTTTCTTTCTCTCTCTATCTAACTCTCTCTCTCTCTCACACACACACACACGCATACACACACACTCTAGCTCTAATATATATATATAAAACAAGGAGCAACTTGGAAAGGGAAAATAAATATAAGGGGAATTATGAC
>NW_027622212.1:0-13750 GCF_034508935.2 Berghia stephanieae
TAAAAATTTAAGTCTGTACACGTTAAAAAAAACCCATGTTGATTTTGACTCACTAAAGTTAGTTTTTATTCTGGACCACTTTACGCTATACTGCCACCTGAATTAAAATGGTTTAAAAATATTTTCCATTTTGTTGATTTGCCCCGAAACGGGAAAAATTTTTGGAGTACTTCAACCGTTTGCCCCTAACGTACTTCATTTACAGCTGTGATCACTTATGCGTTCCCCGAAAGAGCCGATTCACATGGGGTTTTAAAGGGGAAATACAAAAAAAAACAAAACAAACACAAAAAAAAAAAAAAAAAGGAAAAGAGAAGAGAAAAGAACACAATTTATCAGATGCAAAGCTTGCTAAAATATTGGCAAAATCATTCCTATCCGTTTGATTTCACAATTTGGTTTTCTAATTTGGTAATGAATTTAGTCGATGTACTACCTCCCTACCCCCCACCCCCCCCCCTCATTTCCCGAAAATTGAACGGCTTTGAATGCTTGTATTTTTACATTTTGTTTAAATTTACTCTTAGGACAAAAGTTGGGCAGCTTAGAGAGATATTATCTTGAACATCCCAGAATGGCTTTTCAACTGGCAATTCTTGGATTACATTTGGCTATTATATACGGCGTCTCTGTTCCTGGATGCCCAAGGTAAGGTGTTGTTTCCCGTGGTTTGGTTTAAATACTACCCATGCGGCAATGGCCAACGAGATGTTATCCATTTTATATGAGGCTGTTGATATAATCAGTATGACTTTACGCTTTGAAGTTTAACATTTTTTGTTATTTTTTTTTTTCTTTAAAAAAGGGCCCAATGAAAAAACAAAAAAAAAAAAAAAAAAAAAAAAGCTTTGGGATTCATTTATAAAATACTCGTTTCTGTAAATTAGGTGACGTCGATGACCAAACACACTATCGTATTTTAAAGTTTTTACAAACTTAAGAGCATTGAAGCATGCTTACTTAATTTATTAGCGGGAGCCCAATTTGCAACAAATTTATAGCGTGAGCGTTGTGGTTTTAAGGGGGTTTTAAGGTACCTTTGCATACATTATGGCCCTTAGGCTGATAATATTGTTAAACCAGTTAACAAAAGTGATTTGAATTTAAATGAAATGGAAAATCTTGTATTACAGCCCGCTTGAAAATAATTGAAATGTGTTTTTTAAAAGTGCAGTGGAAGCCATGAAACTGCGCTATTATATCTTTTGCGTCCCTTTTAACTAAAAAAATGAGGCCAATCCAAAACAGTAGAGTAGTCCTTAAAGATGAATCCCACGATACCACTGGAACTGTCTCATATATAAAGATGTTTCACGTTTTCTATCTGAAGCATTCCCTTTCTTGCAATTTTATGCGTTTTGTGATGATGGGGCTTGATAAAAAATTCAGTATGACTTAAACTCTAAAAGCTCAATCTGCATTTGACAATTTCATTTGCAAAATGTGTTCATTAGCCTGATTTTCCAACCTTCTTTTTTTTTTACCAATTTAAAAAAATGGGGTGTTCCTGCTGACATGACGAGTTTGCACAATTTAGAATTTTTTTTGGTCAACAGAGGGTTATTTTCGGGGCCGGTGGGTTTTAGTGAGTCGGGAAAAATATTGGAACTGTACTGGAGGAGCAACTCAGTATCTTGATGAAAAGATTCTTGGTGCAATCATATCTATAAATGGCCCCAACACCGCGGGTAAGACCAAGTGTATTATATAAAAATATATTAGAAAAACAAACCACGCACACAAAACCAAACAAAAAAACAAAACACACACCAACCACACACACACTATATATATAATAAAATTTTTATATATATATATATATATTGGGAGAGAGACAGAGAAGAGAGATAGAGAAAGAAGAGAGAGAGAGGAGAGAGAGAGAGAGAGGAGAGAGAGTAGAGAGAGAGAGAGAGAGAGAGGAGAGAGAGAGAGAGAGAGATGATAATCTTTTTAAATCTTGAAGATCAAATAAACACAATGGTGAGAATGGGTTATAAATATTAACCCACTGGAATAATGTTTTGAAAGAGGACTTTTCAATCTTATGCATAAAAGACTAATCACTTTGCTAAATAATATTACATATTTCACGTTTGGCGTGTTTATTGAAATAATAAATTCACAAAGCTAATGAAATTTTTATGATTGTTAGACCTGGCACTAAAACCCTTAAAAAAAATATAAATTAGAGTACATTGTCCTACCGAGTTCTGGTATAAATAAAAAAGAGTGCCAACTTCCTACACGTATCTCATAATTGTTAATTCATTGTCAACACAAGTAGGGTTTTTACAATTTATGCTACTGTTTTTCACGTATTGTTAACAAATCTGTGTGTTTTAATATCTTCTCAGGTTTTGTATCAAACTGACATGGCCTTTTGACCCTGAAGGATTAATTGGAACTTTGGGATGCGTCTTTTTGTGCTTTCTTGGTATACAGGTTTACGCATAGCTGTAATATCTCTTATATATTCATAATAATAAGTAAAGCCAAGTAAAGAGCTCGAGAATTTATTACGGCCAATAAAACAACGAACTCTCCTTCAGAGTCGTGAGATTCCCCAATCATAGTCCATTTCAGTTCCTGTCTCTTTGAAACTGAAAATATTAAATTGTGTATTAGTCTCTAAAATGCCCTTCTTATCGCAAAGTACGCCATATTCTATACACAAAGACTACTGGCTGGGGAAAGTAAGCTAAACAAATAAACAAATGTGATTTCGAACCAAGTCATTAATTTTTTTTAAGTTGCATACTTTTTCGGATTCACCTGGCCAAGATTCACATGTTAATAAAATCTGAATTTGAGTTTCGCGCATAGACAAATGTTCAAAGTCCACCGCCACAAATATACTTGTGAATAAGCTGTAATAGATGACAGGTAATCTCTTTTGCATGTCTTATATCATAATAATAGATAAAATTAGAGCGTTATTATTGTTCTACATTGATACGAACTCACACAAGTTTTAACATCATTGAACAGTTCTATAATATATTTTAAACTATCGATACAACCAACAGCACTAACCACGATCAGGGTCCCCCCACCCCCACCACCATCACCATCAAATCATCATCATTCATCATCATAATCATTATCATTATCATCATAAATCATCACCATCCTATCATCATCATCATCCATCATCATCAATCATCATCATCATCACATCATCATCATCATCATCTTCAATCATCAGATATCATCATCATCATCTTTGATCATTATAATTCAAATTTGTTATTTTTGTTTTATCTCAATATTTTAGTGTGGTAGAATATTCTTGGTGTACAAGAAGAAGTTAAACAAGAGTAATCCGGTTTTCTTATCTGGGCAACCCTACTGGTAAGTTATCAACCAAATTTGTAAAGGATGTTTTTTAGACACCCGTTGAAGAATAATATCCATAATAAATAATGTAACAGTTGATTTAAAATCTACGAATTGTCAAGAACTATGTTTTGGATTCATTTATATCTTTTCACTAGGACTTTTAACAGTAATAGAGTCAAATACCTTATCATGAGTAACTCATGGAAATGTTATACAATCATAGCTTTATTTAATTTGCATTAATGATATTCATAAACCTTTGATTTCCAGGAATAAAAACTATGAACAGTTAGATGGGACAACAGCGTGACCTCAGCGGTATGGTCTTTGCTTCGAACCCGAAAGGTACCGAATTGGATCACCCGCCGCTGCGCTGTGCGGCCTTGAGCAAGTCACCCTTGCCCCTAGCTCAATTTGCGTTGCTTGCACTGCGGCTGAGGCCTGGGTTATTATAGTACTTCCCTTGGAATAGACCCCCTTGATAGAACAATTTTCCCATATGGGATGAATAAAGGGAATATTTAAAAAATATATTATTTTATTAGTTTCTTGTATTGACAAATAAACACTGAAAATGATGGCAAACATTTCGGAAAAAGGCATACTTTGGAACAGTGGGAGGGAAAAAAATGGAATTTCATCCAGACGAATGGCCTAAACTTTTGAACATAACAAAAGGAACTAAGCTAATCAAATCTAACCGTATCATTCACGACAAAATTCTGAAAGGAACCAAACACGCACAAGCACAACACGCTGTCCCCCAAAAATCAATAAGAAAAAAATGTTATAAACCTTTAGTGCAAAACTGGCTATGGTTGTTCAGTTTGGGAATATACACCTTAAAACCAGATAGAAAAAAAAATGATAAAATGAAAAAATGAATTGCATTAGGCAAACAACCATAACCGCAAAAGCCGAGAAGAAGGTACAATGTCAACCGGAAAATAGAAAAAAAAAGTAAACTTTCTTCAGTTTTTCTTAAGATTGCGAAAGCAGGAAAACAATATTATAGAAGTTGAATGATATTATATAATATATATATGTGTGTGTGTGTGTGTGTGTGTGTGTGTGTGGTTGTGTTGTGTGTTGTGTGTGAGTGAGCGTGGTTACTTATCGTCAATACAAAAACTTTTTATAATTGTTGAGTAGAATGGGTGAATCATGGGTAATGCAATTAGTAATATTATGAGTGGGAGAAATCAATAAGATCAATTACTTATAATTTTACGTTGGCCTATTTTGTATTTTAGAGTGGCACATATGACTACGTGCACTATTTTGCAGATCTGATAACCGAATATCTTCAAGGACTTGCTCTAACATTGTTGTTATCTACGTAAAAAAAACAATATTTGCGTTGTTTTGAGAACATTTCTATAACAATTTGGGCTATTGAACCTGCAAATAATTACACGTCGAATGGCACCCTATATTATATATAGAGATATGTTTTTGTGCCCTATGACCCACCTATTTTCCTTTTTCTATATCAGGGCGCGCTTGGTGCTTTGTTAAACCAAATGTTCTCAGAATGAAGGATGGATTCACCGAACAAAAATCTCTGGTATGTTGTTTAAAACGGGCAATGAATGAAGGATTATCTTTCTTAATAGCAGACTAAATTTTAGACGGACAAACGTCTAGTAATAGATTTTTTTAAAGACATAATAATATTTTCACATTAAAATATGAAAATAAATTGAAGAAAATTTCTCAAATCAGCCATTTATAGTCTAGATCTGCATCAGCCGTCACAGTTTTCTCGTATTATTTGAAAACAAGACACACCCGGTGTGAAAAAAATGGCTGGAATGAATGGCACTGAGGTGCCAAAACTTCCTTAATATAATCAGATTATTGGTTGTTTGTTTCCTTATTTAGTAAGACAGCCTATTTAGACCCACAGTCCTCGAACAGAATGGAAATGAATACCTTACTGTATACAGTGTGGGGATTGGAAAAAAAATGGGGTTTACCGAAAAGAAAAAACCCTCTTCAACTCCGTCATCATGAAACTCTATCTGGTGCGATTTAGTTAACATTGCTTCTTATTGCTTTATGGGAGACTGAATGAAAGCTTTTTTAAAGGTACATTAAGCATATCATATTGTGCTAATTGGTTTTTTTATCCTCCTCCTTATCACCAACCTCCTCCCCGCTTCTTCTCCCTCATCCTGCTCCTCTTCTTCCCCTTATTTTTCTTATATGGAAGTAAATCTGAGGAAATTTCTTTATTCATCATGTTCCAGGTCTCTATCATACTCTCTCATTTGTGGCTGTTTTGGATATATTTTACTCACCATCTTATAACCTTGTCATTGATGTCTTCCAAAGTATGGCTTGGTCAGCCCATGGTATACCCAGGTAAATACTTTAGAATTTATGGACATGTGATTCATTAAACCATGTTTTGAACGGGTGCGGGGTTATAAAAAAAAAGAAATCGTAGTTAAAACACCATTTTCAGCACCATTTTTGTGATTTTCAGCATGGATAAGTCAACAAAATTGAAAAGAGGAGAGGAGTGGGAAAAAATGCTAAAGAGGAAAAAAAAACACATTTTGCGATGATGATGATTAAATATTAAACTGGGACCGGATGTGAACCGCGATGCCTGTAAAGCATCCTCTTCTAGCCAGGCTAGAGTGACCTAGCATTAGGGTCCCCAGGTTCCGATTCTCATCACCCGCGAAGATTTTATTCTCTGCAATCTCTACATTACGCTTTTCCACTGTTTTTCACGTTTTACCATTTTTAAATGCCTTCTTTACTTATAGTCAAAAAGTCGTTCATGTAAGATTCCCCTTGCCCTATAAATCTGTAGAATGAACGAAATTGACGTCATTCAGCTCTTTGTTATTGTTTATTAGCCAGGTATTTACTCACTAAATGAAAATCAATCAGACTAATAAAGTTTACACATAACGAAAACAGTATCAATATTCTACAAAATAGTTTCTATTCTATAAATGGGACATCAGCTTGCTGTCGATGAAACAAAACACGAAAAGTTTCCCTATTATTATTTTTTCATTTGCAAACACAGTTCATCTTTTTTTGTTTTTTTCTTCTACTTTTTTTTAAGGTATGAACAGCATTTTGATCTATATTTGCCATGGAGTATTCTACAAGATGTTCCCAATTAACTGGAAAAAAAGATGAGACCATGCCAAACTTGCTTTTACAGCATGTGTGGGGTTACAGCTTTCTGGGTCAATCGTCTCCTATTGGCTCTATGTCAAAAAAGATATTTGATAGTGATTTAAAAAGACCATTTATTTGGAAACAAAAGTATGTCGAGAGTTATTTTTTTCAAATGAAAAATTGTTTTTACTTTTATGAATTTCTATCATTAAAATGTTAAATTTTATTTAAAAAGTGTCGAAATTGCTTTTCATTGTTGAGGTTTTCATCTCAGCCTGTGGAATTTTTAAATTTGTTACCTCTTGCCTGGATATGATATTAGGAGTAGATCGACTAATGAAACAAAAAAATAGTAAACGCCAATACTTAACAACAAAATAAAAATCTGAGATTATTTTGATAAAAAAAACCAACTTTCATTCATCTTAAAGAATGACTATTTTTTAATGAATCAAACTTCATAGCTTTGAAATTTATATTCAATGTTAAGCTTGTGCCGACATAAATATTATATTCGGATGGTGGGTTCGCATTTTGCTTTGCACAGCAAATGAACTTCTTAATAGAGCTAACCTTATAATGACGCCGTCCAAAACATGACCCACACATCGCTTAGCAACAGCCTGCCAACTTCAAAGAAGCAATAAGGGGTTGAGTGGGGCCACCTTCGCTACCTATTTTTGAAGTGATTGACACGCGTTTGGATTTGTAACCGTTACCCTTAAAAACACCTTATCCGTCTATTATTATGACATTGTGTTCTCTCCAAAAAGGTATCCTAATCAATCACTGCGTGAGCGTGAAGGAAACGTCAATGTGATAATCGGTGATTGACTGTCAGTCCAAATTACCAAGTGAATCGTAAATAGAAAAAAACATTTACAAAGCATTCTAAATTATGCGAGTGAGACATCCAACGTTAAAGACTGGAAAGCTATTACGGGTTAACATTGAACTAAATCTTTACAATCGATACAAATTACAAACGCAAACACTGAAATTCAAAACCGTTAGTATCGTTTGGTTTCGCGTTCGAGGCTTGGTGATTAGGAACTTTAGAACCCCGGAAAACTTTTTCGCACAAAATAGGCCTGTCTGTTTATTGTTGTTTACATTGTAGATAATACACTTTTAGTGAAAACAAAACATGCACAAATGAGCGGTCTGAGGGTAGGAGCACGTGTTTTACCACCTACTGCAGTCTCTGTTTTGACGGCGTCACCATATGGTTTAGCTCTATACTGTAAAATAATCGATTCATTATGTGAGCAAATGTAATTTGTAATTGATTTTTATATTGTATTACTCAAAATCATTGGGTTGTTGGTATTTTAATAAAATGTCCATGCTTTTAATTACAGTATTCGTAATTCAATTATAACTTCTACTGTGATCGCTTTGTTTTACATGATATTTAGATTGAATTGTATTTTTAGAAAATGAATTTTATAGATTTCTCTGCTTTCCCTCTCCGATACGCACTTTTTAACCAGTAAACGGCCCGTACTCTGGAAAAACTTCGTATTTAACATTTGACGAGAAAAGCTCATCCTCCAAATAAACGAAACTATTTAAATGACCCGCATTTTGGCAAAAACTCTTAAATCTGGGACCCTTTCGAAGTTGATTGGTTAATACGCATTTAAAGAAGGTGACTTTTAGATACGGCAAAGTGTCACCTAGCTAGAGAATCATTTAATACTTTCTTGCAATCGTTTGAAACACCCTGAAATCACCAAGAAAAGCTTAACCTCCATAACACTCACAATTTTTTCTATAAAAGCAAACAAAATAAGTATTTTCATCTCAAAACAATAGATATTTGACACAAAGTGCGACTTCTCCTGATAGATGAAAAAAGAGACTTTGTAAGGTATTAAATGCTGTCTCATCATTTTATTGTTATCTACATTGTTGTCATTGCACGTCCCCGGGAAGCTCCCTAATAAATATATTTTAAAGAAACAACTTGATTACATGTTGTACGCAAGTCCACCTTAGCTTTTGGTAACGCATCAGCTAGTGACATACCCCGTAGCCGTGCCCTGAGTGTCAACAACCCAAATGATATTGAAATTTATCATTAAAAATATACCTTTTTGTAATGATTTCGGCCAAGGAAGATCCTGGCCCTGAAAATGATTATATGCTTTTCATTTCTTTTACCTGTTACAATCTTGTCACTCCTGTTATTTCTCCAGTGCTCAGTATATGGGTGAATGTGTGATGTGTCAGGCATATATTTGATGCATGGAATGAAAAATCAAACTGTTTGAAAGTTAACCTTTTATTAAATAACCGAAGCACTGAGACAGAGACAAAGAACCAAAACATGGGATGCATTTTGAATCGTGACAAAGGTGTAGATATTGGATATCTAATCTTTTGTATGCATGTGTTTCAATATAATTTTCGTCGCATTCATCAAACTTCATGTTAAGATTTTTATGACTCTTGCATTATGAAATTCTCGACATTTTTTTACCAATCGCTACACGAGCTTGCGAGTTCACGGTGGGAATAATAATTGCAGTTGATTCAATGATGTTCCTTAAAATAATATTTGAAATGATACTAGATGGTCTGTCATGTCCTTTTAAGTTAAATTTATCACTTGATTATTCTGAACCTCCCCAGATCGTTTTTGTAAGCAATGTATCATTACATGTTACTAATTTTCTGGAGTCCCTTCCATGAAGACTCGTAATCCATACACATTTGATTTGACCTGTGGAATATTTAAAGTGCATTTCCTCTCCCTTTAATAGTCTTACCAACTTGACACCTCTTTGGAGAGATGCCATAAACTAAATAGAGTTATTGCGACTGCAAAAAATATCCAGTCAATGTTTCATAATATAGTTTTAATGAATGCTGGCCTTAAAGGGTTTGAAATTCGCGAAAAAAAGTGTTAAAATACGTAGTATAATAAACAATGATTAAAAAACCATTAAAATTAAATTTATTGCGTTTACTTTTATTGATAGTCAACTTAAAACAACAAAACAACAACAACAACAACAACCAAAACAACAAACAACAACAACAACAAAATCCAAAAAAAAAAAATCAAAAAAATCGGAAAAAAAGTCATGTTGTCGCATTGTTAAAATTTTTGATATTCCAAAACCAAACATGACATTTTTTTCGTTGAAACTTTGATTGACACTTCCCCACGTTTTCGATTATCCCGATTTTTAAAAAGTCACAGGAAGTTTGTAAAAACACGTTTTACGCTCCAAAATAAAAGCTTGGCTATCAAACTACAAGGTCCTGTATCAAATTCAACATTTCCCTCACCAAAAGAGCACCATCAACTCAAGATGAAACACCAATTTTAAGAGAAGATGCCTTTTCAAAAGATTCGATATATTCATTTTTGCTGGGCAAAATTTTCCCCTTTTCAATAAATTTAAAAATGGCCAATTTAATAATGTGTTTGTCATCAAAATAAAGAGTGTAACAACTGTTGTTAAAAGTAAAAAAGTGTCAACCCCCAAAAACGATGTGAATGTATTGAAAAAGAGTGGTCCCCCAATAGCCTGATCTGTACAGCCTTGATTGGACAGTGAATGAAAATTATTTAGGAACTAAGGCAGGCAAACTACGTTTTAATCCTTTCTAAATATAAGCAATTAAAATTTTAGTTTACATACCCTTTAAAAATTTTTTTTTTTTTAAAAGCAAAGTTAAATGAATCTAGAAAACTGCAAAACAAAAATAGGAAAATACATTGAGGACCATAAAAAAAATCTTCATGACTAATACAATTCGGAAGGGCGAGACCCTTTCTGGAGTGGCGCAAAGTTTTGGGTCCCCCTTTATGACTGGTTTCCCTTCACATTTTATCATCGTAACTCATGTGCCAAAAAATGAGTCCCCCCGACCCATCATAATCGAAACAACTAATAGCGCCTTAAATTGCCGTGATGTCTAACATGGTTTAGAAATTGCTGTTGGCTCCAGATCTCTTTCAGCAGATATTGCGCTACTTATATCTCATTCTTTACATACTCAAATATAAACATCATTCGAGAATATTTTAGGACATTCGTATCATACTTCCTTCCATATGTCTCTCCGAGAACCATTAGGCCCATGGGAGTTCGATTTTCATACCGGTTTCTATACGCTAAATTGACAACGGGCAATAATGTGAAGGATGTGTTTTCTGGATAATAAAAAACAAGTCCCTTTCAGGAGCCGGAGTTTATCCCGGTTTTATAGCGTGAAACGGAACCAAAAGCAATTGCTTGCTATCTTAAGGATAGGACGCTTGTCTATCCACAATGTACGTTCCGCCAGATCTAACAGACCCAGCTATCCAATCACTGCTGGGGGACCAAGGGGGTCAGAAAAAATCGCGACTGCCACCGGGATCGATCTTGGTCCCTTTGGGTTGAGAAGCTAGTGCTCTACCAACTGAGCTATCGGGACCCCCATAAATAAAAGTCATATCTTATGTATTTATATCTAAATATATTAATAATTTATACTTCCACGTGATTGGTCATTTTACTGAAAAGAAATGTTTAACCCATATGAAACATCCCGACAAAATACTGGTTTTGAGGCGGGTTGTCGCCTAATATAAGATTTGTTTGATAGACCATCTGTAATAAAATACTGGTTGTTGACCATATTAGAGTTGAAATAGCGATGTAAATAAAATTATAAAGATATGATTCGAATAAGTTTAACCCAAAAATCAACAGTGCAAATTATTGTTTATTTCGACTTTGAGGAGTAATACTGATTTTCAAAATGGAAAATGTCAAAGCAAACTAGTAATTACAATAGTATTGAATAACAAAAATAATGATAATAATAATAATAATGATAATAATAATAATAATAATAATAATAATAATAATAATAATAATAATAATAATAATAATAATAATAACAACACAACAAAAAACAACAATAATAATGATGAGGATAACAATAACAATGATAATAATAGAGATAGTAGTAGTATTGGTAGTAGTAGTTAGAGAGAGACAGCAGCAATAGTCGTCTATAATAATAATAATAATAATAATAATAATAATAATAATAAAATAATAATAAATAATAATAATAATAATAATAATAATAATAATAATAATAATAATAATAATAATAAATAGTAGTAGTAGTAGAAGTAGTAGTAGTAGAATTTGTAGTAATAGTAGTATAGTAGTAGTAGTAGTAGTAGTAGTAGTAGTATAGTAGTTAGTGTAGTAGTAGTAAGAAAGTAGTAGTAGTAGTAGTAGTAGATGTAGTAGTAGTAGTAGTTAGTAGAAGAAAGAAGAAGTAGTAGTATAGTAGTAGTAGTAGTAGTAGTAGTAGTAGTAGTAGTAGTAGTAGTAGTAGTAGTAGTAGTAGTAGTAGTAGTTAAGTATAGAAGTAGATGGTTTTTATTTATACTTAACATACTATGACATTATTATATTCTTGTTATCATTATTATTTTTATAATTGTAATAGTTATTAAGATTATTATTATTACAAGGTTTTTATAATCAATAATTATGATAACAAGGAAAATGGAATTTAGAAAATCAACGGCATATAAATAAGTACTAATATTAAATAATACAAAACTGAAAACCAATTAACACATTAAAATAAAAAAAGTTAAAATGGGTATAAACTAACACTGCTTTATCGTATTATCATTACTCCTAGTGTTATTGTTGTTGTTATCAATGTCACTGTTATTTTATGGGAATAATGCCCCAAAAATAATAATAATAAATAAATAAATATATAACCAAAGGCAATATAAACAAATAGATCACGATAAAGGGGAATGAAATTGAAAATCAATAACCAGGTGCCAAAAAATATGCCAAAAAAAGAAATGTAATACATTAACAAACGCCCCCCGAACCAAATAATATTAGCTCGGCAGAATTTATCATGGATCGTTGAAAATTTTGAATACATTGGTAAGTGGATAAATATTAGCTGGTCACCAACTTATGAAGTGTGTTAAGTAAGTTACATGATACTAAAACGCATATTTTCATATTGAAAATTATGCGTTTAGCCAAAAATGCTCAAAAACATACGCCAGCCGGATTTAACGAAGGTTACCAACACACACAAAAACTTAAGTAAAACCCTTTTAAAAGTTTTTATTTATAGTTTGATTAAATTTGAATTTAGTGAGGGTCTACTCATAAAAATGGCTGGCTAAAATTTAAAGAACCCGAGTGGGGCTCAATTTCATTCGTCTATTCCCATATCATGACGCAGTCATCAGTTTAAACTTGGCCCCAAAAAATTCCCCCTCTTTATAATCAACGATGAAATAAAACGTCATGGCAGATTGATTTTTTGTTTTGCACTTCCTATATCCCCCCTGAAATTTTTTTAAATTAAAAATCACAACCCAGTAAGAATTTGGGATGTGGAATTTTAATTAATGGAAGTTTACTTAAATTACGCAGAGAAAATGTATTGTAAAGATGAAAATCCGTAAACCACCTAGAATTCCATAGACTAGAAAATGGAAATATAAATTAAATCAAAATATGTTTTCAAATTTAAAAAATTATTGACGACAACAGACTAGTAAAAACAAAGGTGCATAGCTCAAATAGTCATCGTTATGTATGAATTGCCAACTATCGTTATATTTCCTTTGTTTTTAAATGCTTCATTGATAAAAAAAGAAAAAACCCCGATAATATTACGATTTGTAATGGAAGTACGAGTATGCAAATTTTATGCTCTTTGGGACAACCTTTTTTTTCCCTTACATTGCCGTATTGATACATTTTCCCCGATATTCAAAGTTGTGTAAAACTGTTTGTGCATGATACAATGCAAGCTATTTTGAGACTCTGTAATTATAAACCTATTGTATAAAGACATTCAAAGGATAATTCCTATTAAGCCTTTAGTAAGATAAGAATAAGATATGCATATGCATCGTTTAACCAAAATCTTTTAGAAAGACGTTTCAAAAATCAAACATATGCGATAACTAAATGAGTCCCCGGCCATTAATGGTTTTGCAATAAAAATATAACAAAAACTCAAATGAAATTTATTCTATATGGTTTCAAGCTCAATTCTCAATCGAGATAATAAAAAGATTGTCAAGTTACAATAATAATTATGTCGGATAAAAAAAAATAATGTGGGAAAAACTGATTGGTGTTTTTAGGTTCATCATTTGAAGAGTTTTAGCTCAAAAGAGAAAAAGCTAGATAGAATGACATTTTAAGAGTTGCTCAAAAATCGCAAAACATCTTCTGTATGTTATGAA
>NW_027622213.1:2500-27500 GCF_034508935.2 Berghia stephanieae
ATGCATTTTCTTTGAACTTGAAGTTGAAGCACTCTTGTCAGTGGTTTCCAAACAATGGATTCAATGAGTTTCATATCACGGGACTTTTGTTTTTTTTCATTATTTAATTATTGATCACCAATATTTTACAGTTTACAGCTGTTTGTGTCCTCATATTTAAATCTTTTACATTTATCATTCCTTATCTATTTAATTAGTTGATGTTTAGCAAGAATAATTATCGAATTATCAAAACGTCCTTTCCATACAACACCTTCACCAGTTAACTAAGCCAACAGAGAGACAGACAGAAAAAGAGATAGAGAGAGACAGAGAGATACAGAAGGTTTGAGAGAGAGAGAAAGGGGAGAGAGAGAGAGAGAGAGAGAGAGAGAGAGAGAGAGAGAGAGAGAGAGAGAGAGAGAGAGAGAGAGAGAAATAGAGAGAGAAATAAAAAGAGAAAGAGAGAGAGAACTAAATGGAATACCTACCTCAAGATTGGATCTCCATTACGAATACAATCTTTTGAAGAATACACGATGCAATCCTGTATCTTCATGCCGTCCTTTAGTGAATTAAAAATAAAAAAGATGTATTTCTTGTTTGTGTTTTGAAATTGTAAACAGATAAATGAGCAAATAACTTATGTTTTGAAAGATATGAAGTCTTGCACCTAATGATAATAGTAACTAATAATTTTTTGACCTTGCCAATTTTTTTTAAAAAATCAAACTCTTGAAAATGAAATATCAGGAGAAAAATTGTCACTTCTGTAAATACCTAATGTTGGTTAATGCTGATGGCAATCCAAGGTGGAACACTGGAATCTATGATTTCAGTTTGTAAAACTCTTTGTTTGTGGTTTCCAAACAATGGAGAGGCTATAACTTTTTTATTAATCAAGCTAAATCTCTCAAATTTGGTAATCCTGTACAACTTTTAGCATAGATTACAATTAGTTGAAATAAAATGGAAATTTCCTGCAACTTTTGGAATTATCTGCTCTTGAAAATAGCTCAGAGTATATTTATTTTTTTCTTGACTTTAGTGGTTCATTTTTGGTCATTGATGATGTGAATCTCAATACATAACATTTGGTCCAACATAAAATAGCAAAAATATGGGTCTGGTACTCTAATTTTCCAAACAATAATTCATAGAATAATGCAGACCTACCAACATGGGATTATGCCAATCAGGGATTTTGAGGTGCAAAATCAGGGATTTTTCAACCCAATCAGGGATATAAAAAGAATAATGTCCCCTTGTTCGTCACTGTCGCTTACTGTATTTCTTTAGTTTTTGCATTCGCTTATCCTATGGTTTATTTATCTCCTTCGTGCAAGCCATTAACATAATTAATTTTAAGATTTAGAGAAATAAAAATTGTCAATGTTCCAGCGTTCTCTTTGGTAGTTGCTGTGCATCGCCACAAAGGAAATTTTTGCAGCAAAAAAATAGCGGCGACCTCAAAATACCAAGACATGTGTCCAAGAAATTATACAGACAGGTGAAAAGATATTCCGGACAATCGTGCCCAGTCCAACAGCAGTGGACGGTCTACCATCAAACATGGACTTACTGCACATGCAAACGATGACAACAGTCAAGGCACACAGCCTTTTCCCATCACTGAAATACCCCTTCTTTGACAATGAAATGGGCAGTGAGGCTGATCACATAACAACATTGATCAAGACCATCGCCACTGTCTATATCAAGATGCGACTGCTGAAAGCCGCCAAACTGTTCCATCAAAGGAAAATATTTACTGTTGGGGCAGACATCAAAGAGGATGAAACTAAATAAGATCATTCTCTTCAGTGTCTAATAAACCTCACAAAAGAAATGAACAGCCACCATAATCATAAATGCTGTTGGACACAAAAATCATTGATAAGTGTGCATTTTATTCGTATTGAACATTACAGCTCAGAATATTTTTTTTTCTTGACTTTAGTGTTTCATTTTGGTCAATGATGATATGGATACTCAATACATAATACATGTAGCTGTAATTGTTTTCTGGAATAATATATTTTGTCTCCCAGTGTTTTTGTTTACTTGACTAGGAGGCCAACGCAAACCCCCAAAGCCGCCAAACTGTTCCATCAAAGGAAAATATTTACTGTTGGGGCAGACATCAAAGAGGATGAAACTAAATAAGATCATTCTCTTCAGTGTCTAATAAACCTCACAAAAGAAATGAACAGCCACCATAATCATAAATGCTGTTGGACACAAAAATCATTGATAAGTGTGCATTTTATTCGTATTGAACATTACAGCTCAGATATTTTTTTTTCTTGACTTTAGTGTTTCATTTTTGGTCAATGATGATGTGAATCTCAATACATAATACATGTAGCTGTAATTGTTTTCTGGAATAATATATTTTGTCTCCCAGTGTTTTTGTTTACTTGACTAGGAGGCCAACGCAAAAACCCAAAAAAAAAAAAACAAAAAAGAGAGAGAGAGAGAGAGAGAGAGAGAGAGAGAGAGAGAGAGAGAGAGAGAGAGAGAGAGAGAGAAGAGAGAGAGGGAGGAGGAAGAAGAGAAAGATATAGAAGGAAAGAGAGAGAGCGAGAAAAAAGACAGGAATAAGAAGAGAGAGAAGGGGGGACGGGGTAGAAAAGAAAGGAAGAAAGAGAGAGTGGAGGACAGGGAGATAGAGAAAGAAAGAGAGAGGGGGAAAAAAAGAAAGAAAGAAGAGAAAAGAAGAGGAGAGAGAAATAGAAACAAAGAAAGTATGTAAGGCAAAGAGAGAGAGAGAGAGGGGGGAGAGAAAGAAAGAGAAAGAAAGAGAAAGGAAAGAGAGAGAAAAAGAGAAAGAGAAAAGAAAGAGAGAAGAGAGAGAAACAGAGATATAGAAAGATGAAAGAAAGAGGAGGAGAGAGAGAAGAGAGAGAGAGAGAGAGAGAGAGAGAGAGAAGAGAGAGAGAAGAGAGAGAGAGAGAGAGAGAAGAGAGAAGAGAGAGAGAAAAAAAGAAAAAAAAAGAGAGATGAGAGAGAGAGAGAGAGAGGGTAGAGAAGAGAAGAGAGAGAGAGAGAGAGAGAAAGAAAGAAGAGGGAGAGAGAGAGAGAGAGAGAGAGAGAGAGAGGAAGAGAGAGAGAGAGAGAGAGAGAGGAGAGAGAGAGAGAGCAGGCTGTAATGGTTGGTGAAGAATTGTCGGAACTTTTGAACACGCGAAAATAGACACAACAGGACAAAAATATGGACACAACACAGATATGACACGTCAATTGACTAGTCACTTTCCCCTACTTATTATAACGAGGTCCTTATTTTATGGTACCAAAAAAAATCCCAATTATTTGAGGGCCCAGGTCTGAGTTAGTTGTAAAATGAAAGGAAGAGAACAATTCCACCCTTTGAAGGATTGTTATCTCGTGCTTAACACAGGAAGCTGCGTATCTTCGCTCCTGTTTTGTTAAATATTTACGCTGATTCTTTCGTTTATTTGGATTAATTCTTATAGTATAGAAGAAGAAGAAAAGAAGAAGAAGAAGAAAGAAGAAGAAGAAGAAGAAGAAGAAGGGAAAAAGAAGAAGAAGAAGAAGAAGAAGAAGAAGAAGAAGAAGAAGAAGAAGAAGAAGAAGAAGAAGACGACGAAGAAGAAGAAGAAGGAGGTGGTGCGGTGGTGTGAGAGCTTTCAAAGAAGAATATTATTTCGAAAAAAAAATTATTATTTCGCATTATGTTTTTTCCGTCTCACATCCGAACGGAACCAAAGAAATATAGAGACTGCGAAATAAGAACCAGAGATATGCATGTGTGTCAGTAGCAAAATAGAGAGAAACCTTCGTCTGGTTCGACACACTTCTGTGCGTGCGTTATTTACTGACTAGGTGTGTGTGTGTGTGAAGACGACTCGCACGAACTTCGCGACCCACTCTCGGTCTGTGGCACAGTAGCCAGGCAGTGAATACATACATGTCTAGCGGAGCGTGTAGGTGGCATGATAATATTATAGCTAACTGATAAACGTCAAATTTTGTTTGGTCTTTGATAAGACAAATGAAAAGTTTTTTTTTTTTTTTTTTAAGTCGACATCTGAAACGGAATAAAATATATTTTTTTCGACGAAATAAAACTCTTTTATTCCCTTTTTTATTGGTTCTGTTCTTTGACGTTACGAATTTTATTTTTATTATTATTTTTAAAAAACATATTAGCACTTAAGAGCAAAATCGTACTGTCGGAAATCCGACAATAGACGGAAGATTTACAGGCCTGAGAGAGAAAGAGAGAATATTGAAACGAGATGTTTATTAACTAGCGCACCTGAACTAAGCGAGTGGGGGTCTTGGAGCTAATGGTGTGCATCCCCCGTGTGTGTTATATTATTATTACGCCCCGCTGCTCAACCTATCTTTTACTATTTATAAATAAGTTGAATTGATGCAGTCTGAGCAGTGGATCCAAAATTTTAAGAAAGTTAGTACCCAAAGAGGACAGTTAAGAGTAAAAAGTCGATCACGATACCTTAACTTCTTTCCGTAATCGAATACCCTTTAATCGCATGTGTATTCGTAATTAAAAAATTCGCCAAAAAAATTAAAAAATAAATAAACTAATTAATAAATTTTAAACAATTTTTTTTTTTTTAAACATCGGCATTGACAATCCGGGATTATCAGCTCAATTCTGGGATTCTGGGATGTTGGCTTAAATCCGGGATAATCCCAGAAAATCCAGGATGTATGGCAGGTCTGCATAATGTGATGCTCAACAAAATCGTAGATTTTCGCCAACTTCAAGGCTCAAAACAGTCAAATTGTCGGCTAGGATTTTCTTCAAAGTTTGATATATTGTGCAGATACACTATTTCTATAATTAAAATGGAGCTGATTGAAGCTTGAAGAACATAATAATGGTAAGTATTGAATTGTAAGCTTCAATTTATTAGACAGTATCTGTCTTCGTCTAATAAATTGAAGCTTACAATTGAATATTTATCGTTATTTTATTTTACTATTTCTATAAGCACAAGAAAGCTTTCCTTGTATTTTGAGGTGCTTCATTGTAAAAATCACTTGCAAAGAATCTCACTTCTTAAAATACAAAGGGGCATAACTCAGTTAATTATTTTGACCTCCAATATTCACTCATATCACACTACACAGTTGACAAAGTTTAAAATATTTGGCTTATGAGGCTGTTAAAAGCTATTGAATTCAATGCTTTCAAATTCAATTTACTTTTGAAAAAACCGCGAAATAATAATATCTGTTAATAGTCTAATAAATGTGGACTATAATATACTCATTCAGATGAATTCAGTTCAGATTGGTATGAATGTCGATTTTCATGTCTAGTCTAGTGCAAGATTTTTTTACTATAAAAAAATTATTCAATACACTGTTAAAAAGAGCGCTATGTAAACACACGAAAAGGCTTTATGTGACAGCGTTATAGTTATGTGACACACTGTGAAGCGTATGGATAATGGAATTGTGTATGGGCGTGTAGATAGATAATTTGGGGTGACCAATTTGGCTCGATATTACGGACCTTGATATTGAGATCCATCCATGTTATTTGATTTGGATTCGGAATGAATTTACTACAACGAATGAAGCTTTAACTGTAAGCGTAGACGTCTAGTATCTGTTGTGTAAGAAATTAGACTTATTCTAATTCTAGAGTACTAGGTATCTCGACTGTATTTGACATCTACAACACAACGCAAACGAATAATATTACTATATATTAAAAGTAAAGTCCTCAAAAATATTATAGACAAAGTTACTATATGATCATCAGCCAGAAAATTTAAATATTACATTGATATGTGCCATAAGTTTCGAGTAAATTTCATATCTTGATCACTTGTGCCTTGTGGTTTCTTTTATCATCTAATTTTTGTTCAGCACTAGTTTACAGTCTACAGCTGTTAAAATGTCGTCGTACTCGTACTATATAAATCTTTATCATTTATTGTCAAATTAATTGTTAAGCAATAATAATTATCAAAATATAATGTCCTTTACCCTACAACTCTTTCCCGGTGAACTGAGCCAAGAGAAAGAAAGAAGAGAGAAGAGAGAGAAGAGGAGAGAGAGAGAGAGAGAGAGAGAGGAGAGAGAGAGAGAGAGAGAGAGAGAGAGAGAAGAAGGAGAGAGAGAGAGAGAGAGAGAGAAATATAATTCTTACCTCGTGATGAAGTCTCCGTTACGAATCCAATCCTTTGAAGAATACACGATCCAATCCAGTCTCTTGATACCGTGCTGTAGTGAATTTTTGAAAAACGTAATTCTTGTTAATATTTTGAATTTGTATACAAATAGATTATCGAAGAAATTATGTTTTGAAAGAAATGCAGTCTCACCACCTTATATGATTAGCAATAACTTTTTTGTTTTTTACCTCAACAGGTAAACTCCCTGAATCTGTTCACTTTCATAAATACCTCATGTTGATTAATGCTGAAGGCAATCTAAGGTGGCATATCGGTATCTACTATTTCAGTTTGTAAAATTCAAACATGATTATTTTTTAAATCACGATAAAAAAGATTAAATTTCTTACCTGGAGATGATGTCGACTCCCTTGAAATTTCGTTGTCTTCCTGGATGGTCCATCTGAAACTCAAACAATTAATAGTGATTAGACACTGGTGGTGGGATAATGTTGGAGTCCAAGAAAATGACGAATGAAACTGAAAAAAAAAACCCTGAAAGCTTACCATTCTAGATGAAATCTTACAAAATGAATCCGGTCCTGTCCTCTGTCGTCTTCCAACTTCTGTGAAATCTGAAATGATCTAGAAACTGGTGATTAGTCATGGGAATAATACAAATACAAATAATTATAATACAATACATATAAAAACCCGACGGTACCGTCAAAAAGGGGTGTTGATTAGTAAAAGTTCAAAATATAGGCCTATAAGTTAGTAAGAAAATGAGATTACGGGTTTCCAACTTCACCAAGCCGAGAATCCCCGCAAACTGAATATAAAATTTCGCGGGGAGTCAGGTGTGTCGTTGTGATTTGTTTTTATGAAAATGTAAACAACTCATGGAGCGGTGGATACAGATGGCCTTAATTCTCTAAAGACGCGGTTACATTATTAGGCTGAAGCGGTGTCATTTATATGTTAGAAATACGGAAAGTGCAGAGACAAAATGGATATTGACCACAATAACGATCTTCAATACCTTCGTGCTGGCGTGATCAATGATTTCGAGGTCACAAAAAAAAAAAAAAAATGACATCAAAAAGTACAGACACGACAGAGCAAGTTGAAAACCGATTAAGTTTTCCATATGACGTAAATGTTACATGATCAGAGTAGTAATATCATGTGTATGTTTTGCGACGAGGACATAAAATAGCGTTGCAATTTATTTACAGGGGTGACTTAACTGTATACTACAAACTAAAATCGGATAACTTTACTCATCCAAAGCGGTGATCAACTAACTGAACCTAATGCTACCGGTAATTGTATGACAATGTGGATATGGCTTTAAGGTACGATAATTAACACGGAGAAATTATTTCTAAATATAACATATTGTTTAAAAAGCTACGTGTGAGATGTGATAACCCTTTAACCTACTAACACTATGACTGGTTGTGAAGTAATCAAAACGCAGGACTCATATTGATTAAACACACAGTCTCATGGACACTTTTCTGTTTTCCAATTAAAACAACTCTTTGTTTTTTCTAACAATAACCCAGTATCATCATCATCATCACCATCACCACCACCACCACCATCATCATTCATCATCATCATCACCATTACATAATAATAATAATAATAATAATATAATAACAATAATAATAATAATAATAATAATAATAATAATAATAATAATAATAATAATAATAATAATAATAATAATAATAATAATAATAACAATCGTCATTATCCTTATCATCATAATTATCATCATCATCATCATCACAATCATCATCATCATCATTATCATCATCATCACATCATAATCATCATCATCAGCATCAGCCGCAGCGGCGGCATCATCATCATCATCATCATTATCATCATCGTCGTCGTCGTCGTCGTCGTCGTAGTTAAAAGTTTTTTTTGTTTTTTTTTTTGATTTTTTGTTTGTTTGTTTGTTTTGTTTTTCGTTGTTGTTGTTGTTGTTTTTTTTTTTTTTTTTTTTTGGGGGGGGGGGGGGGTGAAGGGGGAGTAGAGAGACCGAGAAAGAGCAAGGGCGTGTGATATATATATATATATATATATATATATATATATATATATAATATATATATATATATATATATATATAAACTCCAGCACGGTTTCCTCGAGCTCATCGGGGCAAGCAAAAACGTTCGAGAAACGAGAAAACCGTAGTTCGAGAGAGGTATGGTCTTTGCTTCGTACCCGATACATAGTTCCAATATCCACCGCGTTATTGGCTTCAGCATTTTTAATTTCAATGGATTTTACAATGGATTGGTGTTTGTGTGTGTGTGTGTGTGTGTGTGTGTGTGTGTGTGTGTGTTTGTGTGTGTTGAAGGGGGGGGGGGGGGTTACTGTATCACAACATTCATTTACCGTGGTAGCCAACTATGATCATGGCGCGTGGCATTGGAATTGGAATTAATGGCAAAGTGGTAAGAAATAGCAGAGAGGTGCCTTTTATGCGGAACGGCGATGGAGTATGTGAGTGGCTGTGAGTGGCTTGTGTATCATATACTGCATATACACACATGCAGTGATACATACATAAGTAAATGTCATTGTCACAGTAAGTCATCAGTGGTCGAAATCACCGGGCGCATAAAAAACATTTAAGTAATTAATGGATTAATTAATTTTTCTTCCATCGGTTGAAGTTCGATAAAACCGTGTTCGAGGTAAAAATAAAACGAAGTGGTTATTCAGTATCAGTATCAGATACTGAATAGTGCTTTGCCACTATTCAGTATCCATAAGGAACTCTTTTTTTAATAGAGAGAGTGAAAAGTGCGATAATCTCGGTTGAATGTAAATAAACTGCTGACCTACTTCCAGATTGAACACGTGCAGTAAATGACAGCCCGATTCAAAGTTGTAAAATTATTTTGATCGTAATTTTTAAATTTCTGCTATTGTGCATTTAACATAGTTCAAAATATCAAAGTAAGAGTGGCATTCAAATACATTTTTAAATGTCTAAATAGACATGATTAAATGTCACTAAGTGTTCAGTGACACCATGGCTTGGTGGATATAAGCTGTTTGACTCTGAGCTTATGGTTCGAGAGTTCAAATCCCGGCAGGGTTAACTTTTTTTCCCCCAATATTATTAAAATTCCTTCTGTCTATTGATATTTTTAAAAATTTTGTTTTAGTAATTTTATTTGCTTGCAATATACTTTAATGTTGATATTATACTATTGATCTTTTTTTATTATTATTATTATTATTATTATTATTATTATTATTATTATTATTATTATTATTATTATTATTATTATTATTATTTATTATTATTATTTATTATTACCCCCTCCCCCTTGGTATTGCTTTTTTTTACAAAATCCAGAGTCCCAGGTTCACTCCCCACAAGTGAATTTCCCTGAATCTCAGAATCACCCCCCACTGTTGCCTACTTCAATAACTTTGTCGGATATTGCCAGGGTTCGTCGGGTTTCGTAAAAAAGTAATTGCTTTGATATGAAACTCGCTGAAACCCGCCGAAAACCAGAGTCTCAGGTTCACTCCCCACTGGTGTATACTTCCATGAATCTCAGGTTCACTCCCCACTGTTGCCTACTTCCCACAACTTTGTTGGATATTGCCGGCGGTTTCGAAATTAATAAAAAAGTTAGTTGCTTATGTGAACTCACTGAAATCGCCGAAAACTAGTCTCAGGTTCACCCCCTGGTGTACACTTCCTTAGTTCAGGTTCACTCCATTATTTGCTACTTTCATAACTTTGCCCCATTTTGTTGGGATTTGGCGCATTTCGTAAACAAAAATTAATTGCTTTTGTTTTTTTTTCAAAACCCGGCGAAACCCAGTCCCAGGTTCACTCCTCACTAGTGTACACTTCCCCGAATCTCAGGTTCACTCCCCACTGTTGCCTACTACCCATAACTTTCTCGGATATTGCCAGGTTTCGTCGGGTTTCGTAAAAAAGTAATTGGTTTTATGTGAAACTCACTGAAACCTGCCAAAAACCAGAGTCTCAGGTTCACTCTCCATTGGTGTACACTTCCATGAATCTCAGGTTCACTCCCCACTGTTGCCTACTTCCTATAACTTTCTCGGATATTGCAGGGTTTCGTAAAAAAGTAATTGCTTTTATGTGAAACCCGCCGAAAACCATAGTCTCAGGTTCACTCCCCACTGGTGTACACTTCCCTTAGTCTCAGGTTCACTCCCCACTGGTGTACACTTCCCTCAGTCTCAGGTTCACTCCCCATGTTGCCTACTTCAATAACTTTGTCGGATATTGCCAGGTTTAGTCGGATTTCATAAAAAAGTAATTGCTTTTATGTGAAACTCGCTGAAACCCACCGAAAACTAGAGTCTCAGGTTCACTCCCACTGGTGTACACTTCCATGAATCTCAGGTTCACTCCTCACTGTTGCCTACTTCCCATAACTTTGTCGGATATTGCCGGGTTTCGTAAAAAAGTAATTGCTTTTATGTGAAACTCGCTGAAACCTGCCGAAAACTTTAGTCTCAGGTTCACTCCCCACTGGTGTACACTTCCCTGAGTCTCAGGTTCACTCCCCACTGTTGCCTACTTCCCATTACTTTGTCAGATATTGCCAGGTTTCGTCGGGATTCGTAAAAAAATTAATTGCTTTCATATGAAACTAGCTGAAGCCCGCCGAAAACCATAGTCTCAGGTTCACTCCCCACTGGTGTACACTTCACTGAGTCTCAGGTTCACTCCCCACGCTTTGCCTACTTTCCACAACTTTGCCGCATATTGTCGGGTTCTGTAAAAAAGTAATCCACCCCCTCCCCCCCCCCACCCATTTTGTTATTGCTTTTTTTTTTTTTACAAAACCCAGAGTCCCAGGTTCACTCCCCACTGGTGTACAATTCCCTGAATCTCAGGTTCATCCCTTCCTCCCCCATACCCCCCTAAACACACACACACACACACACACACACACACGCGCGCTGCTGCCTACCTCCCATAACTTTGTCGGATATTGCCAGGTGTCGTCAGGTTTCGTAAAAAAGTAATTGCTTTTTATTACGAAACCCGCCGAAACCCAGTCCCAGGTTCACTCCCCACTGGTGTACACTTCTCTGAGTCCCAGATTCACTCCCACAGCTGCCCTCTTCCCATAACTTTGTCAGGTTTCGGAAAAAAAACCCACCGTATTATAGTGCAAAACCACTATTCAGTGTCAGATACTGAATAGTGCAAAACCACTATTCAGTATCAGATACTGAATAGTGCTAGCCAAAATAAAACAAATTAGTTCTAGGAACAATTGGAATAATAACAAAGAATAAAAGGTAAAAAATTCTGGACATTCGAATGAGATCGAGGGAACCGTGTGTTCGAGCAAACAGTGTTCGGGAAAACCATGCTGGAGTGTTTTGTGTGTGTATATATATATACATATATATATATATATATATATATATATATATATATATATATATATATATACATATTATATATATATATATATATATATATATATATATATATATATATATATATATATATATATATATATATATATATATATTATATGTTGGAGTCAGTCTACATCGATGTTTCAGGCCTTTTCAGCCATCGTCATTTCTGTGTGTTACATGAGTTTGGTTTGTTGTGTGTTGTTGCTTGTTGATGTGGTTCCGTAGGTTTGTAGTTGATTAATAAGTGCTTCCGGCGATGTGGACAACTATTGTACATCTCATTTTCCGTGTTGAGTGTGGCTTCATGGGGGTGTTTGATAATAGTATATTTATTTATCTTCCAGACATACCATCACCAAAACAATGTAGCTTATGCCTGGAAGAGAAATATATATATATATATATATAATATATATATATATATATATATATATATATATATATATATATATATATATATATATTTTATATATATATATATTTTATATATATATATATACTAGTAAAAAGTCCGCAATTTCGCGGGGAAAGAACTATTTTCATTCGACACTGTACTCACCATCATTTAATGAGGGCAGTTTGGTAAACAACGTTGTCTGTGTAATTTGGTATATCTTAGGTTGATTTTTCTGTGTGGCCCAATAACATATTTAATAATGTATTCCCTCAACTAACCCCCAGAAAAAATTAAACCTAGTACCTTTAATTAATCCTAATAGGAAAAACAAACACCCTAGCACTTTAATAAGACTTATAACTAACCCTAATAGGAAAAAAAAAATCATCCGATCTCGAGCTAACCCTAATAGAAAAAAATCATGACAAATTGAATAAATAAACGCCTGACAAAATATCAACGGTCAAAATACAAATTTAAAGAATACTGGGGATGTAGGAGCTTTACTTAACTTATGGAAAAACAAACACCCTAGCACCTTTAATAACACTTATGACTAACCTCTCGAGCTAAGCCTAATAGAAAAAAAAAACAACTCTCGGACTGCTTTGCACTACCTTTCAACTTTCAATACTTAACAAATCAAAATGGCGGCCGAAAATAAAAACAATGGTCAAATTAGGAAATTTTAAACTTTCACAAATCTATCATGGTTTGTTCTAGAGTTTTTAAAATACTTCTATATAATGACAACTTGAATAAATAAATGCCTGACAAAATATCAACGGTAGAAATACAAATTTAAAGAATACTGAAGATGTAGGAGCTTTCGGAATGTCTCCCCTTTACTTAACTTATGGAAAAACAAACATCCTAGATCTTTTACTAAGACTTATGACTAACCTTAATAGAAAAAGAAATATCCTCCGATCTCTAATTAACCCTAATAGACAAAATGATGACAAATTGAATAAAACAACGCCTGACAAAATATCAACGGTGAAAATACAAATTTAAAGAATACTCGGGATGTAGGAGCTTTCGGAATGTCTCCCCTTTACTTAACTTATGGAAAAACAAACATCCTCGCATCTTTACTAAGACTTATGACGAACCCTAATAGAAAAAAAAATAACCTCCGATCTCGAGCTAACCCTAATAGAAAAAATGATGACAAATTAAATAAAACAACTCTCGGACTGCTTTGCACTACCTTCAATACTTCACAAATCAAAATGGCGGCCGAAAATCAAAACAATGGTCAAATTAGGAAATTTTAAACTTTCACAAAGCTATCATGGTTCGTTCTAGAGTTTTTAAAATACTTCTATATAAAATGACAAAGTGAATAAATAAATGCCTGACACAATATCAACGGTGAAAATACAAATTTAAAGAATACTGGGGATGTAGGAGCTTTCGGAATGTCTCCCCTTTACTTAACTTATGGAAAAACAAACATCCTAGCACCTTTACTAAGACTAAGAAATGGATTAACACGGTTGAAAACCTCGATTTTAAACACTCTAGTAGACATGCCTGGAATCTTCCAAAAAAAAAACTAGATCCAGATAAAGGACAATCAAAACAACAAGCTGCCCCGATAGAGGTAGAAAAAATAGCCAAAGAAATAAAACTACGTAGTACACACACACCCAACCACAGATTCGAAAAAGGAATCCGCCACCAATACCAAAAACTATATCAATTGCGCCCCCAAGAAGGGCTCTCATCAATACCAATCTCCAAAACCGAAGTAGAAACTGCAGTTAAAAATATGAAAGCAGGACGCGCCGCCGGAGTGGACGGTATATACCCTGATATGATAAAACACCTTGGCGCGAAAGCAACACATTGGCTCTCCATTGCTTTGTTAGACGCAATAGAAACAACAAAATACCCCAAAGCATGGAAAGAAGCTAAAATCCTCGCAATTCTGAAACCTGGCAAACCACCTAATGAACCAACCAGCTACCGACCAATATCTTTGCTCTGTTGTTTCTTTAAACTACTAGAGCGCATCTTACTCGGCCGTATTTCACCTACCTTAGATATTTATATACCACCTGAACAAGCAGGTTTCAGGCCTGGACGTGACACAACTGAACAGGTACTAGCGCTCACATCATTTATCGAAAGCGGATATGAACGAAAAGTTAAAACGGAGGCAGTGTTCATCGACCTATCAGCAGCCTATGATACAGTTTGGCATGCCGGTTTGATGTATTAACTAGCAAAACATATCAACTGCAAAAAAACATTAACACTCCTTAACAAAATGTCAGGAAAAAGAACATATCATGTTTGCCTATGAGACAAGACCAGCAGGAAAAGAACAATAATAAATGGAGTACCTCAGGGCTCTGTTCTAGCACCAACTCTATTCAACGTCTATATAAGCGACATTCCCGAAACTAAAGCTTTCAAATTTGGTTATGCTGACGACATCGCAATTGCATGGCAATCAAACGACCTTAAACAAATTGAAAAAACGCTTACAGACGACACCAACATTCTGCAATCATTCTTCAATAAATGGTACCTTCGAATGAATACCACAAAAACTGTCAGTACTCTGTTCCATCTAGATAACCATCAAGCTGACCAACAAATAAATGTCACAACTAATAACTCTACGTTACCATACGACCAAAACCCAAAATATCTCGGCGTAATCCTGGACCGGTCCCTCACATATAGGAAACACCTAGAAAATACTGCACATAAACACCAGAAAAGGAACGGTATCGTTAGAAAACTTGCTGGAACTTCCTGGGGTGCCTCCACATCAGTCCTCAGAACATCCTCTATAGCACTCTGTTACAGTGTAGCAGAATACTGTGCCCCTGTCTGGGCAAGGTCCACTCACACCAAAATAGTAGACAGACTCCGCTCTAAATAACACCATGAGAACAATTTCTGGCACATTGAAATCAACTCCCACCTCGTGGTTACCAATAATGAGCGCAATTGCCCCTCCCCATCTCCGAAGAGAAGAGGCGACACAAAAACAATATCACCGACTGGAGAAAACAACATCAAATACTCCACTCAGAATAATCACCCAATCAGCCCCACAACATCACGCCTATAATCTCGCAAACCGTTCTACAAATCCAAAAAAGAACATTTCGACCTCTCTGATAGCTGGAAAACTGAATGGGAGAAAAACAAACCAAAAAACAGTGATCTAATCGAAGACCCTACAGCAACACCACTCCCAGGTTTCTACACACTAAACAGAAAACAGTGGTCCTCCTGTAACAGACTACGATCTTAACACGGTAGAACAGCATCTAATCTCCACAAATGGGGCTATATAACAACATCAACATGCCAAGCCTGTAACGCTCCAAATCAGGACATCGACCATGTGGTACTTCACTGTCCATCAACATCCATAGAGGGCGGCTATCCTGCTATCCACAAAGCTGATGACGACTACATCAAATGGCTGAATCAGTCACACTTGGAGGTGTGAAGACCATACGACACTACTACCACTAAGACTTATGACTAACCTTAATAGAAAAAGAAATATCCTCCGATCTCGAGCTAACCCTAATAGAAAAAAATGATGACAAATTGAATAAATAAATGCCTGACAAAATATCAATCGTGAAAATACAAATTTAAAGAATACTGGGGGTGTTGGAGCTTTCGGAATGTCTCCCCTTTACTAACCCTAATAGTAAAATAAGAATCAAAATGGCGACTGAAATGCTTTCATGTGATCAAGTGAATAATATCACTATGAATGTCACGATTTGCTGAAAAATGCCAACACCCACACACACAAGTATACACCACACACAACACACGCACACAAACACACACACACACACACACACGCACATACACACACACACACAAACATACACGCAATTAGAACATACTACTTCTACTACATAACAACACTGATCACCGCTAAATCAACAACACAACGGAAGTCATAATAATACTTGATGTCATAAATAGATGACGCAAATTGACAACTTTTTACAGTGTCAAAATTAGTTGACTATGAGAATCTATTAGTGTCGTCGGTACATATTTTATGATATCTGTTTGACTCAACGAACTTTCAAACTGACTTTACATTATAAAAGGAAATCAAGTTATCTGTTTATCTATCTGTAAAAAATACATTTCTAATTTTCAAATCTTTCAGTAGAGCTGTGCGCCGTATCAATTTTTTTATTGACTCAAATAAGCACAATGTTCTCCACAATGCTATATTTTTAAAAGAAAGGATATATATATATATATATATATATATATATATATATATATATATATATATATATATATATATATATATATATATAGAGAGAGAGAGAGAGAGAGAGAGAGAGAGAGAGAGAGAGAGAAAGAGAACGAGAGAGAAAGAGAGAGAGAGAGTGAAAGAGAGAGAGAGAGAGAGAGAGAGAGAGAGAGAGAGAGAGAGAGAGAGAGAGAGAGAGAGAGAGACTGAGATGAAATAAGGAGGTAACGTGTAAATTGAAATGTTTAATTCAGAAAAGTGAGTGGAGCAGGCACTTATGTTGGTAACAACAAGATATGAAGTGAATAGAAAAGTGCCAGAAGACAATAGAGAATAAAAATTTTTCGCGGCGGTGGTGGGGTTTGAACCTGCGACCTTATTGGTACGACAACTCCGCCTGGCAGGTGAGAGCGTGGCTCTACCGTGTGAGCTATCCACGAACCCAATATTCGTTTCAAACTCAAAGTCATTACTAGATCCCTCTCTCACCCACTTCTTGAGACCGCCGATTCGTTCGTACACCACCATCGCGAATAATTTTGACCAGCAGTTAAGCCTAATAGCCAATATTCTCAACACAAACATATAACATAGAAACGATTGAGACATTGAGTATGCTCCGGTGTATGGTGTGAATTTTTAATTCAGAAAAGTGAGTGGAGCAGGCACTTATGTTGGTAACAACAAGATATGAAGTGAATAGAAAAGTGCCAGAAGACAATAGAGAATAAAAATTTTTCGCGGCGGTGGTGGGGTTTGAACCTGCGACCTTATTGGTACGACAACTCCGCCTGGCAGGTGAGAGCGTGGCTCTACCGTGTGAGCTATCCACGAACCCAATATTCGTTTCAAACTCAAAGTCATTACTAGATCCCTCTCTCACCCACTTCTTGAGACCGCCGATTCGTTCGTACACCACCATCGCGAATAATTTTGACCAGCAGTTAAGCCTAATAGCCAATATTCTCAACACAAACATATAACATAGAAACGATTGAGACATTGAGTATGCTCCGGTGTATGGGGTGAATTTTTAATTCAGAAAAGTGAGTGGAGCAGGCACTTATGTTGGTAACAACAAGATATGAAGTGAATAGAAAAGTGCCAGAAGACAATAGAGAATAAAAATTTTTCGCGGCGGTGGTGGGGTTTGAACCTGCGACCTTATTGGTACGACAACTCCGCCTGGCAGGTGAGAGCGTGGCTCTACCGTGTGAGCTATCCACGAACCCAATATTCGTTTCAAACTCAAAGTCATTACTAGATCCCTCTCTCACCCACTTCTTGAGACCGCCGATTCGTTCGTACACCACCATCGCGAATAATTTTGACCAGCAGTTAAGCCTAATAGCCAATATTCTCAACACAAACATATAACATAGAAACGATTGAGACATTGAGTATGCTCCGGTGTATGGGGTGAATTTTTAATTCAGAAAAGTGAGTGGAGCAGGCACTTATGTTGGTAACAACAAGATATGAAGTGAATAGAAAAGTGCCAGAAGACAATAGAGAATAAAAATTTTTCGCGGCGGTGGTGGGGTTTGAACCTGCGACCTTATTGGTACGACAACTCCGCCTGGCAGGTGAGAGCGTGGCTCTACCGTGTGAGCTATCCACGAACCCAATATTCGTTTCAAACTCAAAGTCATTACTAGATCCCTCTCTCACCCACTTCTTGAGACCGCCGATTCGTTCGTACACCACCATCGCGAATAATTTTGACCAGCAGTTAAGCCTAATAGCCAATATTCTCAACACAAACATATAACATAGAAACGATTGAGACATTGAGTATGCTCCGGTGTATGGGGTGAATTTTTAATTCAGAAAAGTGAGTGGAGCAGGCACTTATGTTGGTAACAACAAGATATGAAGTGAATAGAAAAGTGCCAGAAGACAATAGAGAATAAAAATTAGGTCGCAGGTTCAAACCCCACCACCGCCGCGAAAAATTTTTATTCTCTATTGTCTTCTGGCACTTTTCTATTCACTTCATATCTTGTAAATTGAAATGCTGGCTTTGATTGGCCTCGTCATGATTTATGGTATTTGCTCACGGAAAGCTCAGTTCACCTTTTTTTTAAAACAGCATATTAATTTGTACAAATAGGTTTTCTTGTATAAGCAACCACTCAGTTGTTCACATCAAAGAGACCATGAAGCATCCCCTTTGTACCAAAAGGTTTACCTTTTATCTGAGTTGTATTAGGTTAATGAACAGATAAAAAATTGTGACCCACCGTCTCAGAGCAGTTTTTGAGAGACTGCGGTTGAAGACGATAAGATGACGATAACGGTCAGGACGAGACTGGGACTGTTTAGAAGCTGCCCACTTGTCATTAAAAAAAAAGACATACCAATTTGTACAAATAGATTTCCTTGTAAATGTAACCACTGAATAAATTGTTCACACCAAGGAGACCATCAAACACCCAATGTGTACCAAAATGTTTACATAGATCGAGACGAATCTTTTGAGCATCATCGAGAAAACCGGTCCGGTAATAAAACGTGGATGTGCGCGGAAATGAATCTGACAACGGGGTTGCCAAATGGCGATTTCCAAGGCCAAGGTCAAAGTATTAATGCTTAAGCTATAGCCTATGTGTCACAGTAAAGGTTGTTCACAATTATCTTATTAAATTTTATTTTATTAAGAACTGAATTCATCTCACTCCAGTTATATTTCGGTAGGCTTAGATAAACTTTACCTTCTTATATTAGATCGTCTTTCCTTTTATAGTCTTCCCTCGAATTAATTTCTAATTAGTGAATACTTTTCGTTCTACATTCTGTCACGTAGCCACTTATTATAAAAGCTGATAGGTCTAACATTCGACACTCACTTTCTCTCCACAATCTATGCCGGACGGCCAGTCGCTCTATTCCTTCTATATACTGTAAGATTTTTATCTTTTGGGACTTTGTAGATATTATATCTACACCATTAAGACGCCGGAGCTTTTAACTTTGATTGTATAATCTTCAAGGATCAAACCCAAGCCCGCTGTCAAAGGACTACATATTAACCCATTACCAATTGCCTGGAAGTGGAATTTTACGAGTCCGATCCTACTATCAGAGGAATAGATCATCCAAGCCCATCAACTGCCTGGAAACGTAAACTTACGAACCTGACATATTATCATAAGTTACGTAAAATATTCATATCTCTATTTGTAACTGCCACGATCACTGTTTATCTCTTTTAATTAAATTTCATCATTATTTTTATTTCATTGTAAACAAATCGTTAATTGTTTTTCATTTATAGTAACTAGTAAATTCTGGGGCCTCATTCTACATATATCTTTATGCATAGTCGAGTAGCTCTTTACTCACTTGAGACCATGACATTTTGGAGGGGACACATATAAAGAATTGAATTTATTTAGTTACTTATATCTATTTCATCTAACTTTAAAGTTTAAATTGTAAAACTCTTAATTGCCCCACTTGATCATATTTTAATTGAACTCCCTATTTACAGGATTAATTTTTTTTTTCTTTTTCATTTCTTCATTTAAATGGAATAGCAATTTATCCATTCATTCTTTCATTCAAATTGAATAGCATTTTATTGATTCATTCCTTCATCCATTTATTCATTTATAAATCATTCATTCATTCATTGTTCATTCATTTATTTATTCATTCATTCATTCATTCATTCATTCATTCATCCATTCATTCGTTTATTCACTCATTTATCCAATCATTCATACATTTATTCCTCCCTTCATTCTTTCATTCATACATTATCCATTCATTCATTCATTTATTCACTCAGTTTTTCATTCATTCATTCATTCCTTGTCCACTTTGTTATTATATCACTCATTTCATTTTGTTGTTTGCCTCATTCATGAATTGTTTTCAATATGTTTACATTCCATAACGATTCATTCACCTATCATCCAATCACTCAGTGTTGTGAACACATTTTGTAACTATTGTAAATCACGATATTTTATTGTTTTGTATTTCAGACATCACTGTTAAACACTCTTCAATGCCTAATTACAATTGTTGAACAACCATTGAACAAGAGAGAGGTCCCAGCCACGAACTGAGTTGGTAAATATACCCTTCATTATTCTCTTTTACATGAGTTGGGCATCACATAGTAACTATAGACATCGTGATTTGTTTTGCATAGTGATTTGTTTTAAATGCATTTTTGGCATATTACTGTTACCGAAAACCACTTATATATTATGTTCTGAAAAGTGAGTCTTTAAAAACTAAATAATAATAAAAGGAGTCTACTAGCCGTCGTGTTATATTTAGTGATAGATAACTTGGGATTATTTTGGCATCCTATTATTGTTATCACACTCTAGTATATTAGCGTCATTGCGAATAATTGTACACAAACTAACGACGAGTCACACACATTGGTGATAAATTTTTCGTAGTAACATAGTTTAGAGTACACGCGATTGACACATTGTTATTGACACAAGTCATAATAACTCCGCATTGTATTGACACATTGCTTTATAAGATATAACGATAAAAGGCATCAAATTCAACATACATAATAAGTTGAAATAAGAGAGAGAGATTTCTAAAAATAGAACAGTTCATTCCAGTAAGTGTAAATAAATAAAACAGTCAGTAACAGTATCCTGTCAATATAATATATATAAAACATCGTAACTAATTTATTGCAAAAATGGAAGCATATAAAAGATACTTAAGTCTCGCAAAGGACTTAGAAATACCCCAGGAAAGAATATTTTCATGGTGTGAAGAGAAAATAAAAGAAGAAAAAGAAGAAAGAATTCGTAGAGAAGAAAATGAAGAAAGAATTCGTAGAGAAGAAAATGAAGAAAGAATTCGTAGAGAAGAAAACGAAGAAAGAATACGCAGAGAAGAACGAGAAGAAAGAGCCCAAGAAAGGGAACTAAAAAGACAAATAGCTTTAGCAGAAGAAGAAACCAAAAGGACCCAAATGATGCTGGAAATTGAAAAAAGAAAAACCGGTCATGAAAGAAAACATAATAATAGTGATGAATTTTTCGTGAAACTTCCACGCATGCCAACATACGATGAACGCTCAGACTGTCTAGAATCCTTCTTACACCGATTCGAAGTTCAGGCTAAAGGTTATCGTTGGCCAGAAAGCAAATGGGCCACAGCCTTGATTAACTGCTTATCTGGAGAACCGCTAAAAGTTTTCTATACCTTAACAACTGAAGATGCAGATGATTATGGTAAAATTAAAGACGCTCTACTAAAAAGATTTAGATTAACGGAAGATGGTTACCAGGAAAGGTTTCACACTGCAAAACCGGAAAGTGGAGAAGACTTTAATACATTCGTGAACCGAATTACTCAATTTCTAAATCGGTGGCTTGAGTTGGCAAACGTAAAACAAGACGACTTTGCAGGCCTTTACTATCTCACGCTGAAGAATCGAATCTATCAAGCTTGCAACCCAGATTTAGTCGCATTCTTTAAAGAGAGAAAGCCAGAAAACTTGGACAAATTAAAAATCTACGCAGAAAACTTTAACAGCGCACATCCATTGACACCCCTTAGCAGAACATTGAAGGAACCATACTACGCTGCTGCTGCTCAGAGTCCAGGTACACCTAAAGTTCAGTACTCAAATAGAACGAGCCGATCAATCACTCGGAACACGCAAGTGAAACAGGATGACCATAGTAACAAACCATGGAACAAACAGTTCAATAGAGACCATAGCCGACCCTATCAAAACAAAACAAGAAATAGCACTGACAATAATACTGAGTATAAGAAAACCAACAAACCTATAATTAAATGTGGAATGAAAGGCCACACAGCAGACAAATGTTACAAAATCGTGGGATATCCAAAAGAAACTGCAAATGCATCACTCCAAACAAGTGTAAACAATCAGACACGAGTAATGTCAGGAGAAAATATAAATGTGTATTGCATGAAAGGTATGTCACTTTTAACACAAACTCACAAATCAGGATCGCTATTTTTTTGTGAAGGCAAAGCTAATGGAACTGATTGCAAAATATTGAGAGACACAGGATGCAGTACAGTAGGAATAAAAGCATCTTTGATCAATGACGAAGACAAAACTGGAAAAACGGTACAATGCATCACATTCAGTGGCACAGTCGAAACCTTTGAAACAGCTAATGTGTACATAGAAACCCCATACTATACAGGAATAGTGGAATGCTGTATACTTCCAAACCCCGTCGCTGATGTTATTGTTGGCAATATAAAAGGTCTTAAAGACAACCCAACAGATGTAAAAGAATGGTCATTAACCCAAGAAACAGCTTGTCTAGCAGAAACAAGAAAGATGACTAAGACAACAGAGAAGCCAATGACTATTTCTCTAGAACCACAACAATTTGACAGGAACAGGTTTATTGAAGAACAGAAAAAGGACCCGACTTTAACTTCATATTTCAATATCGCAAACAAAGGGACGAAATCAAAAGTTGAATACATCATTGAAAAAGATATTCTGTTCAGGTTACATAGGAAAAGAAACAAAATAGCTAAACAACTGGTCACGCCGAGTATTTACAGAAACAAAATCCTTGGAATAGCGCACGATTCAATAACTTCTGGACATCTTGGGAGCTCTTCCACATTGAAGAGAATATCCGAGAATTTCACATGGCCTGGAATTACTAAAGACGTCCGAGAATATGTGAAATCTTGTGACACATGCCAAAGAAGAGTCGCAAAAGGCAGAATACCGAGATTGCCATTAGAGACAACCCCAGTTATTGAAAAAGTTTTTCAAAAAGTTGCAATTGACATTATAGGCCCTTAAACAAAATCAGATAGAAACCATACACACATACTAACACAAGGTGGCCAGAAGCGATAGCATTGAAATCAACTACATCGGATCACATAGCTGAAGCATTGATGACAATTTTTACTAGAATAGGCATACCAAATGAGATACTGTCGGACAATGGACCCCAATTTACATCACATATGATGCATGAAACCATGAAATTCATGGGAATCCAACACTCATTCACAACTCCCTACCACCCCCAAGCAAATGGTCTTTGTGAAAGATTTAATGGCACTCTAAAGAATATGTTAAGAAAAGTGTCAGCAGAAAAACCAGATGATTGGGACAGATACTTACTAGCAATCCTATTTGCATATAGAGAAATACCCCAAGAATCTACAGGCTACTCCCCATTTGAGTTGATGTATGGACGATCACCTCGCGGCCCGATCAATATAGTAGCTGACATTTGTAAAGGGAATGAGGAGGACAATAACGAAATTATGTTTGCTTACGAATCTGATGTAAGAAACCTGAAAGATAGAATAGAGGACACATGTAAGCTAGCACAGGAATCCGTCACTAAAAAAGCAGAGAAATACAAGGAATACTCTGATCGCAAAAGCAAATCAAGAAAATTTGAGATTGGTGACAAAGTACTAATACTCTTACCCGATGACTCGAGTAAACTTTTAGCTACATGGAAAGGCCCATTCAAAATAACAGCAGTAAAATCTAATGTTAATTACGAGATTAAAATTAACAACACAACAAAGACATTCCATGCAAATATGCTAAAAAGTATTTTGATAGAGACACAGTGTCGCAACCTATGTTTACTAATATCGAAGCTTCAAATGCAGGATTAATCATACCGTTGGTCATGGGACACAGACACCCGAGACAGAAAAACAAACAAAAATCGCACAATTGCAACCACCTAAGACAAAAAAGAAGTACGCAAAGTACTTGGGCTCCTAAATTTTTACAGGAAATACATTTACAACTTCGCGCACATCGCGACACCGCTAACAAATCTGACAAAGAATGGGTCACCGAACAAAATTGTTTGGACAGAAGCGTGTCAGAATAGCTTCAACCAATTAAAGGCATTACTCTGTTCAGAACCAATTCTTAAATTACCCGACATATCAAAAGAATTTGTTGTAAGAACTGACGCGTCTGATAAGGGCATCGCAGGTGTACTATTACAGGAGCATGAGGGAACTCTAATGCCTTGCTTATATGCAAGCAGAAAATTATTGGACAGAGAATCACGATACTCTGTAATAGAGCGTGAAGGACTGGCCATCGTCTTTGCTTTAAAGACATTCAGCAGATATCTACTGCTAAAAGAGTTTGTGGTCGAAACGGACCATAAACCACTCACGTACATAAGAAATAACAAAATGAATAATAGTAGAGTACTAAGGTGGAGTCTATTTTTGCAAAATTACTCTTTCAGTATCTCTCACATACCAGGCTGTGAAAATATTCACGCCGACCTACTTTCTCGATTAGTGTAATGACGTGAGAAGGGTATAACTTAACCTCTCATGCATACTGTTAGTTACCTCGAAAATTATGCCAAATCAGAACGCACAATTTCGATAATTTTATTTGTAAACATGATGACCCAACTTAATGTAACATTGAGTATTGTTTGGATATATATACCATACCCATTCATGATTTGGGAAATCTTCTCTTTATCTATTATTGTTATGAATTTTCACTCATTTATGATTAATAATTGAAATGTCAATATTCCATTTACATTTTCATTCATTTCATTCAGTAAATTACCTTCATATCATCGACTTAAATCATGCTTCATTGCCATCACTATTGTTTATCACAATGATTTGTAATCACATTGCCATCATATTGTTTATCACAATGATTTGTAATCACATTGCCATCATATTGTTTATCACAATGATTTGTAATCACATTGCCATCATATTGTTTATCACAACAATTTGTAATCACATTGCCATCAT
>NW_027622213.1:32500-33737 GCF_034508935.2 Berghia stephanieae
CTTCCACCAATCACCACCCATCCCACTTAATTAATTGCACCCACCCCCCTTTGCCATACACTAAACGACACAGACGACCATACAGGCAGACGACCACCAACCTCCACTCCGCAAACCGCCCTTTTTCGTGGGAGATGGGGGAACAGAGCGCACCCCTTTGGACGTTTCCATTATGGGGGAAAATTTCAAAATTTACAACCCCATAATGTCGCAATGAAAAAGACTAGGGAAAGGGCATACCCCCCTCTAATGGGTTTTGTTTGAAATGTATGTGACTAAAAAAGAGTGTGTGTTTGTGTTGTGGTGGTGTGTTTGTGTGGTGTGTCGAACCTACAAGTAGCAAATCCGATTTTTTGTTTTCTTTTTCCACTCTTGTCCCACTCCTTTCTACGCGGGGTTTCATTTAAAAAAATACAATAATATTAAAATTTTTTTTGGGTGTTTTTTACTAATCAAAATAATATGAGTTTCATTATTTCTTCCTTCCAAAAAAACCCATTTTATAACTCTGAATTTTAAAAAAGTCCAAAGAATTTTTTGGGGCCCCCGATACTCAGTTCATAAGCACTCTTTTTATACGAAAAGGGGCCAAATCGATCCCGGGTGCATCTTTTTTTTCAAATCCCTGCTATCACAATAAAGGGGTAGCTGAGTTTGTTAGACGGGCGAAAAGCACCATCGACCCCTCTTATTACCCATCCACCCCCCCTTTATTATAATTTCACGTCCTCTTTTTATCTTCAAGCTCGCTGCCCTCAAATGTGTGTGTGTGTGGGGGGGGGGGGGGGGGGGGGGGGGGGGGGGTGGGAGTTGCGTGGGGTGTATCAACGCCCGAACAACCAAAAAAACCAAAACGCCGGGCGATGCCTTATTCCGTTTGGGGATAAATTTCAAATTTTTTTTAAAATTTATCGAAGTAAAAATGAAGTACGGTGAGCAAATAAAAAGGGAAAACACCCCCTTCTCAAATTTATTACAATTTGAAAAAATTACTCTCCGTTGTTTTACTCCTGTAGACCACGGTTTTCACGTGTACGGTCTTTAACGGTTCAAGAAGAACATCCCAGGGCTCAAAGGTCCCCAAACCGGTTCGAATTTCCAACAGCCCAAATTTCAATGCGAAAAACCGTCCTAGGACCGGGCCTTGCGGTCTTCATTTCCCAAAGGCCGTAGGACCGGGGTCCTTAACTTGCCAAGGGCCGCCCCGCACACTAAATTTTTCAACATTTCCACAACC
>NW_027622214.1:0-13741 GCF_034508935.2 Berghia stephanieae
AGAAACAAACGTGAGTTGTATTCAATAGTTCAACCAATGAAATAACTTTTTCCAGAGTTTCTACAAAGACAACTCACAAACGGGCAAAACCAAATAATGACGTCAAACTCCCATCCTTTGGATTTCAATCGGGCTATAACAAACGATGGCTATTTTCTAGTATCAGGCTAACATAACAGGCTACGGTATCACTATAACATAACAAAGGCTACTTTTTCTAGATCACCTATAACTAAGATGGCTAGGTTCAGTATCGGCTAAAAAAAACGAGGGCTACGGTCTGTAACAGGCTAAAAAAACCCGAGGGCTCGGTATCAGGCATAAAATAACGAGGGCAGGGTTCAGAAACGGGCTAAAACATAGCGATGCTAGGTTCTAGATCAGCTATAACAAAACGATGGCTACGGTTCTAGTATCGGGCATAACATAACGAGGCTAGGGTTCCATTTCAGGCTAACATAACGGGGGCTAGGGGTTCTAGACAGCCTATAACAAAAATTTGGGGCAACGGTTCTAGTGTCAGGCTATAACATAACGATGGCACGGTACAGCTATAACTTTACGAAAGGCAACGCTTTGCCTCCCTCCCCCTTTTACCGTTTTTTGCTAATAACGGGTTTTATCGTGTTTACATTTCCAATACCAGACGATCGCCTGGAAGGGAAGGGAATGGAATGCCCACACGTGGAAGCTCCACGTTTCCCCCCCTCCCCCCCCCCCCCCCCCCCCCCCCCCCTTCCACCTTTCCCCAGCCCCAAAAAACCCCCCCTTCCCCTCTCTCATGTATTTTTTTGGCTGTCGATGTGCAAGCAAATTTCAATACTTCAATACTTCCCACTTTTGATGAAACCAGTAAAAATTACACAAAGCTTTTACTTTTTTTTGACTAGAAAAAGAAATAACAAGTTGTGTATGAAAGGTGCCAGACAAAGCAAGAAGAAAAATACAGAAAAAAAAAATCCCAAACCATCGATAATTTTAAGAAATAAATTTCCGGGCCCAAAAAATATAAAACTAGAAATTTAAAGAACGACCCATTAAGATAAAAATTTTTAAAAATGTGTTGAAAAGGGCCGACAAAGCAAGAAAGAATAATAAAAAAAACAACAAAAACAAACCCAAACCGCCCAAAAAACAGCGACCTCGATTGGGATCGAAAACCCCAACCACGATTCCCGGGGAAGGGGACCATTAAAAATGTAATAGTTAAATGGCACGCTTTACCAGTAAACGGAAGGGCGAGGTTCGATCCCATCCAGGTCCACGATTTTTTGGGGTGGTTTTTCTCTTTTTGTATTTTTCTTTCTTGGTTTTTTCTGGGGACCTTTTAACACAAATTTTTCAAACTTTATCTTACACTGTGTCGTTCCTTAAATTTTTTATTTTTTATATTATTTTTGCAGGACATTATTTCTTCAATTTTTTTATATTAAAAATTTAAAAAAAAAAAAAAAAAAATAGTCATTCAGAGCCCTTGGGCCCCCGGGCCGGATTTTGTGCCCCATTTCTAAGCGGAAACGGGGAAAGCAAATTCTTGTATCCTTTGGTAGGACGCTAGTCTTCGTAAATACTTTCCGACAAACTAACAGACCACTACCCATCACTGCTTGATGGAAAGGGGCTGAAAAATCCGACTGCACCCGGGGATCATTTTGGCCCTTTGGGGTGAAGCGAATGCTCACCCCCTTTCCCCCCCCCCCTAAACCCCCCCCCACCAAAACAAAAAAAAAAATAAAAAAAAATTAAAAATAAATTTTTTAAAATTACTTTAAATTTTGGTTAAAAAATCCCTTAATTTTTGGATTAAAAAATTTAAATTTTTAAAAATTTTTCCCAAAAAAAAAACCTTTTTTTTTTCCAAAAAAAAAAAAAAAAGAAAAATATAAATTGTTTTTCAATTATCAAAAAAAGAGAAGGGGTTTGGGTTTAATTTAAATTTTTCCCCTTTTTTGTTGTTTTTCTTTAAAAAAGGGGTGTTGTGTTTGTGTGTGTTTGTGTGGGTGTGTGTGTTGTGGGGTTTGGAAATGGAAATTTTTTTAAATTTTTAATGCGTTTATTTGGGGGGGGGTAAAAGGTGGGTTAAATTTTTTCCCAAAGAGAGGGGAAAAGAGGAAAGGAAAGGGGGGGGGGAAGGGGGGAAAAAAAGGGGGGGGGGTAAAAAATTTTAAAAAAAAAAAAAAAAAAAAAAAAAATTTTAAAAAAAAAAAAAAGGGGAAAAAAAGGGGGGAAAAAAATTTAAAAAATAAAAAAAAAAAAAATCTTTTTTTTCAAAAAAAGGGGGGGAAAAAAAAAAAAAAATTTTTTTTTTTTTTTTTAAAAAAAAAAAAAAAAAAAAAAAAAAAAAAAATTTTTAAAAAAAAAAAAAAATTAAAAAAAAAAAGGGGGGGGGGGGAAAAAAAACCCCCATTATCTCCCTTGGGCCCCCCCCTTTTTCCGGGCAAATTTGGTAAAGCGCCCCCCCCAAAAGCCCAAAAAAATTTTTAACCCATTTTCATAAAGAAACGGAACGCGCCACAAAAAAAAAAAAAGGGGTTTGTTTCCAAAACAGAATATTATTATAAACCAACCCAAAACACATACACCACCACACAACACACACACCACAGCTCAAAAAAAAGGGGGGGAAAAGATTTAGAAAGGGGGGGGGGGCAATCTGGGTGGAAATCGAAAATGACTAAGTCTGCAAGCCAGACTTCTAATTAAAAAAAAAAGCCCCTTTCTAATTGTAAATTTGGTTTTATAGTACCAGGTTGTTTTGTTTTGTTTTTTTTTTTTGTTGATGTTTCTCAAAACCCAGTTTCGTTTTTTTGTCTTTGATCAAAAATTGGGAAAGAAAATTAAATTGTTCATATTGAACTCTCTCTTCCCCCCTCTCTCCTCCTTTCTTTTTCTCTCTCCTCTCTCTCCTCTCTCCCTTTCCCCCTCTCCCTCCTCCTTTTTCCCTCTCTCTCTCTCTTTCCCTCTTTTCCCCCTTTCCTCCTCTTCCCTCCCCCCTTTTTTCCTCTCTCCTCTTCTTTTTCCTCCCTCCCCTTTCTCTCTCTCTCTCTCTCTTTCTCTCTCTCTTTCTCCTTTTTTCCCCCTTTTTTCTTTTTTCCCCCTCCCCCTTTCTCTCTCCCCCTCTTTTTTCCTCCCCTCTCTCTTTTCTCCTCCTCCCCCGTTTTCTCTCCCCCTCTCCTTTTCTCTCCCTTTTCTCTTTCTCTCTCTACTCTCTCTCTTTTTCCTCCTCTCTTTTCTCTTTCTTTCTCTCCTCTTTTCCCTCTCTCTCTCCCTTTTTCCCTCCTCTCTGTTTTTCTCTCTTTTCCCCTTTTTCTTTCCCTCCTCTCTCTTTCTCTCTCCCCCTCTCCTCTCCCTCTCTCTTTTTTTTTATCTCTCTCACCAAAAACACCAGAGGCACAATATTCATGTAAGATATGTTCCCAGAACAAACCACTTTTTCCCCAAAGTAGAAGCGCTTGGCCCAAGGGGTTCACAACATTGCCATCCCGGGAAAGATAAGGGCCAACACACAAACTCGTGAAACCAGAACTTTTATGCTGGTTAAAAGTTTATGGAACAACCCAAAAAACGCGGAGGCAAAAAAAAAAAAAAAGGGCCCCGATGACGTCATCTATACATCTAAATAGTTCGAACAACGCACTCAGGTCATAATAGTAGCGCTTGGTGAAAACTAAAAACATTCCTCCGGAAGTAAAAGGACCAACACAAAAACGGGTATCCTACTTTATGTGGGTTTTTAAAACGTTCAGGAGCATTTCACAAAAAAAAAAAAAATGGCAAAAAAATAAACAAAGACCGGTGACGCATTTTCATTCTATCTAACAGGGGGGGAAACCTAAAGTTTGTTTTAGCCTGCACTACCCCATTAAACCTTCTTAATTACACTTAATTTTTTCTTTTTTGCCCTTCCCTAGTTGGGTAAAAGGGGCCCCCATCGAAAAAATCCCCCATTTTGGGTTCGCCTTTTTTCCCCCCCCCCCCCCAAATCCCCCCCTCCCCCCCTTTTCTCTTCCCCTTCCTTTCTCTCCCCCTCTCTTTCCCCTTCCCCCTTTTTTCCCCCCTCTCCCTCCTTTCTCTTCCCTCTCCCTTTTTCTCCCCCTCCTTTTTTCCTCCCCCTTTTTCCCCCCCTCCCTTTCCCCCCCCCTCCTTTTTTCCCCTCCCTCCACCCCTTCCCCCCCTCCCTCCCCCCCCCTCCCTTTTTCCCCCCTCTCCTCCCCCCCCCCCTTTTTTCCCCTAAAAACCCCCCCCCCCTCTCCCCCCCCCTTTTCTCCCCTTTTTCCCTTCCCCCCTCTTCTCTTTCCCCCCCTTTTTCCCCCTCCCCCCCCCCCCCCCCCTCCCCCTTTTTCCCCTCTTCCCCCCCCCCCCCCCCTCCTCCTTTCCTTTTTTCCCCTCCCCCCCCCTCCCTTTTTCCCCCCCCCCCCCCCCCCCCCCTTTCCCTCCCCTTTCTTTCCTCTTTCCCCCCCCTCCTTTTTCCCCTTTCTCTCCCCCTTTTTCCCCTCCTCTCCCCCTTTTTTCCCCTCCCCCCTTCCCCCCTCCTCCCTTTTTCCCCCCTTTTCCCTCCACCTCCCCCCCCCTCTCCCCTCTCCTCTCCCCTCTCTTGCTCTTTCACAGTTTAAACAATTAGCTTAACAGTTTAGTGCATGGAATTATCAATTTCCCATTGAAACGGCTGCTCTACAGTTTACGACAGCCCAAACTTTAAAACCCCCCCCCCCCCCCCCCCGCCCGCCTCCCCCCCCCCCCCCCTTTCCCTCACCCCCCCCCCTCCCACTTTATGCTTATTTAATGTAAATCCGTGTCCGTTTTTTAGATAATATTGGACCAACGGGCTTTGAGGTTTTTTGTTTAAGTTCAGGATTGGGGAGATGCGGGTAAAGGGGGGGGGGGGGGGGTGGGGGGGGGGGGGGAATTTGTTGATGTCACAAATCCGCAATTAGTTTGCATTTTGCCGTTTGGTAAGATCAAATTATAGATAGAACGAAGATGCCCGTCACTCTGGTCTTTGTTATATATATATATTTTTTTTTTTGAGTAATTCTCACTAAACTGAAATTTAATCAGACTATAAACGTTCAAGGTTTACACATAGTTTGTGTGTTGGTCCTTTATACTTCCGGATGGCAATTTTGTGAGTTTTTTAACCAAATGTATACTATCTATAGAGACAGGGAATGGGATACCCCTCTCTAGCGCATAATGGACGGCGCACCATTTTCGAGCCGGAGTAAGCCCCGACATCCTTTGTACGTAGCTTCCCTGACTTCGGACAGAGCTGCATATTATACGAGATGGAAGTCGGGTTTGGTATATATATATATATATATAATATATATATATATATATAATATAATATATATATATAATATATAAATAACATGGACTGACACCAACATCTGGTAAAATTACAATAATAATTCTCTCCATTATTTCATGTCGAGCACTATTCGTACCATCTCGTATCTAACACGATTCAATAGATATAAATTGGGGACAAATTAAATATCTGGACCTTGACTCCCGGGAAACAAATGTTCTCACATACGAAACTGTTCGGTATGTGTTCGTCGTTCCCCATTAACTCACTCAATCCTAGAGATTTCGCAACTTTTCAAAATTGGAAAAAAAAATGTATTAAATATGAGCATGTACACATAGACTATTATTGACAAAAAAAAAAACTAAAAAACATTAGCTTTGATACTTTGTCTTAGAAAAATTTAATAAATAGTCATGGAGTAAAAGTAACCCCGAGTAAACTAACTACGGATATAGTCGGTGTTAGGTGTTGAGTGGGTTAAACCATCTCGGAATGCCGTTTAAAAATTCTCCACAATAATTAAATTGCGCACCTGTGTATTTTGAAAAAAAATACATAAAAGAAAGGAAAAAATCGTCAGTAAAGTAGTGGGCTGGATATTATATATTGAATGAACCCCCTCGATTTTCATGTAGCGTCTTGGTGTGTGAAACAATTCAGGAAGTCGCTACGTCGTTATATATACTGGGATTCCTTTCTGGGCTTTGGTAATAACTGTAAAATATATTGGCCATTATTGTCCTTTCAATTGCTCTCTTACTGCAGTTTTATATAGTCGATCTCTGTCTGTCTCTCTCTCCTCTCTCTCCTCATCTCTCTCTCTCTCATCTCTCCTCTCTCTATAATATATTATAAATATATATATATATATATATATATAATATATATATATCTCTATCTCTCCATTGCGGTGGTTGAGAGTCTCCCAGGTGTTGGGGAAAGGGGGAGGGGGGGGGGGGGGGAGAGGTGGGCGTGGATTCTTCACTCCTCCTCCTCTATCATTTTTCTTTCCTTGCTGCTTTGACTTTGCCTTTTTGTTCTGGAATTTCTTGATTAGCTTAATACAAATCAATCATCAACATCATCTTCTTCATTCTTCTTTCTTTTTCTTTATCAACAACCTCCTCCTCCCTCTGTTGTTGTTGTTGTTGTTTTCTTCTTCTTCTTCTTCCTTTCTTCTTCTTCTTCTTCTTCTTCTTCTTCTTCTTCTTCTTCTTCTTCTTCTTCTTCTTCTTCCTCCTCCTCCTCCTCCTCCTCCTCTATCATTTTTCTTTTCTTGCGCCTTCGCATTCTTCTTGTATGGAATTAGACTGTCTATGCACTTCATTTAATTTGGTTTTACTTTTGTCCGGAATCTTCTGTTGAGAGGTAAGCAGTTAGATTCTTTTTTTTTTTTTTGGTGTACTTGTGTATGAGAGATGATCTTGTTAGGCTTGAGCAACGAAAAACAAACTCCAAAAAACCCCAAAAAAACAACAAAAAGAACAAAGACACCTTTCCAGTTTTGATCACAGAGAGATATATCAATTCAATACGGGATTTTACCATGAAATCAGATTCAAACAGTGACGCCCACCTCTATTTTAATTCCAAGATATTAGGTTGCGTGTAATTTATAGCACGATAAATGATAAATTATGAAAATAGAAATGACACATATATCAGTTGGCTTCGTGTGTATAGATAGAACGAAGTTGACGTCACTAGAGTCTTTTTAAATGTTTTTTTTTTGCCATCCACGTTTTTGAGTAATTCTCACTTAACTGTAATATCCTGACTTTAAAGCCTTTTTACACATAGTTTTGTGTGTTGGTCCGTTATAGTTTCGGATGGCAATGTTGTGAGCTTCTTAGCCAAGCGCATACTAATCTATATACGGGATTTACCATGAAATCAGATTCAGAGAGTGACGCCCACCTCTATTTTAATTCCAAGATATTAGATTGCTTGTATTTATGTCATGATAAAGGATAAATTATACAAATACATATGACAACAAATATCAGCTGGTCTCATGTGTATATTTACATTACCCTTTCAAGCGTATCGAATATATACCATATAATATATATATATATATTATATATATATATATATATATATATATATATATATATTATATATATATATATATAGGCCTTTTATATGTTTGTCTTATGTAATCGTTCTATAAAAGGCTTGTGTTTAATGACAAATACAATCTTCCTCTCTCAAGCGCCCACCTCTATTTTAATTCCAAGAGATTAGGTTGCTTGTATTTATGTCATGATAAATGATGAAAAAAAAATAATTTTGCCCTTCCGCCACGACATCATAAGATATGGTCGCCTAGGCATTCCATGAAGATATGTAGATAAATTCATCAAACAACATGTCTGATGTCAACAGGAATCACCCATGTTGTCAAAGTCGTGAGCAAATTCAGGGTTAATAATCTTGCTCAAGGAAAAAAATAAATAAAACGAAAGTGGCTCTCGAACCCGGGACCTCCCGGATCACAGTGCAGTGCCTTAACCACTCGGCCACTTCACCCCCCATGATAAATGTTAAATTATACAAATATACATGACAACAGATATCAGCTGGTTTCGTGTGTATATTTATATTACCCTTTCAAGCGTATCGAATATATACCATATAGATAGAATGCGCTTGGCCAAGGAGTTCACAACATTGCCATCCGGAAGTATAGCGGACCAACACACAAACTCTGTGTAACCATGAACGTTTTATAGTCTGGTTAATACAGTTTAGTGAGAACAACTCACAAACGCGGATGGCAAAAACAATAACAAAGGCCTAAGTGACGTCATCTTCGAACTATCTATATTAAAATAGCCTTTTATATGTTTGTCTTATGGAATCGTTCTATGAAAGGCTCGTGTTTCACGACAAACACAATCTTCCTGTCTCCACCCCTTTCTCATTCTCTTTAATCGTAAACCGCTGTGCGCTGGAAAAACGTTTATTAATCACTCAATCCTAGAGATTTTTGGCTACTTTTCAAAATTGGAAAAAAATGTATTAAAAATGAGCATGTACATAGATAGGTTTATTCAATTATCATTAACATGTAAAAACTAAAAACGTTAGCTTTGATACTACGCCTATAATTTGTCTCAGAAAAATGTAATAAATAGCCATGGGGTGAAAGTAACCGGGGGATACTATGGGTATAGTCGGTGTTAGGGTTGAGTGATTAAAAAAAATTTGGACAGAAAAAACTCGTCCTTCAAATATCGATCGATTTTATTATACAAATAAAAATGACAACAAATATCATATATTTTGTTTATTTTACCCTATCAAGCATATCGAATATACCATATAATATATATAGGCCTTTTATATGTATGTCTTACGTAATCGTTCATTAAAAAGGTTTTGTGTTTCACGACACACACACAATCTTCCTTTCTCGCCCCTTTCTTATTCTCGTTAACTCACTCAACCCTAACCGTAGTTTACCCGGGTTACTTTTACCCCATGCCTATTTATTACATTTTTCTGAGACAAATTATAGGCGTAGTAGTATCAAAGCTAATGTTTTAGTTTTTACATGTTAATGGTAGTTGAATTAAACTATCTATGTACAGCTCATTTTAATACATTTTTTTTCCAATTTTGAAAAGGAACAAAAATCTCTAGGATTGAGTGAGTTAAGAAACTGTAACACAGTTACGATGTCATCAATATTTGGAGTAAACAAAACATTTATCTGTCCACAATGGTAAAAATGACAGCCAGTTTATTTATATAATGTAAACAAGGGTAGACGGCGTTATCGATAACTTTTAAGTCGATTCAATTATAATCGAATTGCACTTTAACTCTAACGTCTCATTGAGTGTGTTCCAGTTCGTTTGCAGTTATAATGGCATTATAATATTTGGGATTTTATTATTTCATTTCGTCCTACCCCCCCTCCCCCCTCCCCTCTCCTTCCCCCGTCTTTAATTGAATGCTGGAATAATTTTTTTTTTTTAACTTTAACGTTATGGTTAGATTTCGGTTATGAATTGGTAAGGGTACGTAATAATAATATTATTATTATTTATTATAGTGAGTGTGGTCGGTGGTTGAGAGTTTATAAAGTAATTGATTGACACATAAGTCGTAAGCACGCACGCACACATACATACATACACACACACATACACACACATACATACATACACGTACGAACACTGCAGACAAAGTACAAGTGTACATACCTACACACACACACATACACACACACAGAGAAAGAGAGAGAGAGAGAGAGAGAGAGAGAGAGAGAGAGAGAGAGAGAGGGAGAGGGATATATAATATAAATATATAAATATATATATATATATATATAGAGAGAGAGAGAGAGAGAGAGAGAGAAAGAGATAGATAGATAGAGAGAGAGAGAGAGAGAGAGAGAGAGAGAGAGAGAGAGAGAGAGAGAGAGAGAAAGAGATAGATAGATAGAGAGAGAGAGAGAGAAAGAGAGAGATAGATAGATAGAGCGAGAGAGAGAGAGAGAGAGAGAGAGAGAGAGAGAGAGAGAGAGAGAGAGAGAGCCATTAAATCACACACCAACCCCTATTACCTGCCAGTATTATAGATACTATCACAGACCAGTCATCTCTCCCTACCCACCATACTACTACTTCAACTACCACTACCACTACATCATGCATAATTGACACCAGTACAAATACTACTACACTCGCATACTCGACAAAACACACTTTCGTCATCATCATGGTCAGATTGTACGTTTAGTTGAGTCACCGTTAGATGAGAATGACACCCGATGCAACCAATAATTATCCTACACGCCAGATTTATAATAAGATGCTTGTTTCAAGTCAAAGTCAAAGTGATACTACTAAAAATAGCAAATAAAAAAAACAACAAAAAAAAAAAACAAAAAACAAACAAACAAGAAACAAAAAACAAACAAACAACAAAACAAAAACAAACCCTCACATAAAGGAAAAAAACAAAATAACCCCCCCCCCCCCCAAAAAAAAGCCAAGCGCCCCCCCCCCCCCCAAAACAAAACAAAACAAACAAACAACAAAAGAAAACAAGAAAAAAAAACCCCAGCAAAACATAAAAAACAAAACAAAACAAACAAACAAAAAACAAAAACAGGTGTAATTCGTTGCTCTAACACGTTTTATGACGTTTCTTTCAAAACGTAGTTTGCTGCTCATTCAATTCAATTCATTCATTCATTTATTCATTCATTCATTCATTCATTCATTCATTCATTCATTCATTCATTCATTCTGTCATTGATTTATTCATTCATTCATTTATTCATTCATTTATTTATTCATTCATTCATTCATTCATTCAATTCATTCATTTATTCATTCATTCATTCATTCATTCATTTATTCATTCATATGTTCATTCTTTCCCTCCCTCCCTTAGTTTATTAATTAGTTAATTCATTCATTAATTCCTTCCATTCATTCTAATTGTCACCTGAAATACATACAGTATGTATATTATTAGATATTGCCTATACTAGTATAGTTATAGTCTATACTACGATCATACTATTTTATTGTTTACTGTTGGCGTTATGGTATACCGTAGTTAACTCACTCAACCCTAACACCGACTATATCCGTAGTTAACTCACTCAACCCTAACACCGACTATATCCGTAGTTAACTCACTCAACCCTAACACCGACTATATCCGTAGTTAACTCACTCAACCCTAACACCGACTATACCGTAGTTAACTCACTCAACCCAAACACCGACTATATCCGTAGTATACCCGGTGTTACTTTTAACCCCATGCCTATTTATTACAGTTTTTCCGAGACAAATTATAATATGCGTATTATCAAAGCTAATGTTTTTAGTTTTTACATGTTAATGGTAGTTGAATAAACCTATCTATGTACATGTTCATTTTTAATACATTTTTTCCAGTTTTGAAAAGTAGCCAAAAATCTCTAGGATTGAATGAGTTAAGGTAGTCCAATAATAATAATAATGAATAGGGAATCAATTGACCAGCCTATCTGATCTGTTGTTTTACGAGTCCTTTAGTTTATTGGTCTTATATTATATTATTATTTGCCTTTTATTTTTATTTCCAGCTTTGGATTTATTTTTTTTAAACTCCTTTCTTCCTTTATATTTTTGGAGACACCGTTTTCCCAATTTTATCACACACACACGTAACATACACACACACACACACACACACACACACACACACACAACTAGACTAAACAAATCAGTGTTTTACGTAAAATGATAATGTTAAATGATTTTTTTAAAATGGTGAAGGTGAGTGGGTGGGGGAGTGGGTGAAATGAACGTTGTTGTTGAACCGATAATACAATATGTACTTACACATCAGAGATAAGCCAACCAAGTACACATACATGCAGTAAGTAGTACAATGTTGTCAATTTTCCGTATATTTACGGAAATCAGTTTGTTATAAAACCTTCAGTAGATTAAAAAAAAAGTTATGCCCTTCCGCCACGACATCATAAGACATCGTCGCCTAGTCATAATAATAATAATAATAATAATAATAATAATAATAATAATAATAATAATAATAATAATAATAATAATAATAAATAATAATAATCAAAATTATTTTAAAAAAATTAATTCTAAAGGCAAACTTGTCAGGAATAAAGAAAATAAAGTTTATTAAAGTTAAGTAACACAATCTTGGGAGGGCCCATGAAGGAATATAGATAAAACATCAAACAAGATGTCTGATGTCAACAGGAATCACCCATGTTGCACATCACAGTGAGCAAAGAATTTGGGGTTAATAATCCTGCTCAAGGAAAAATACAAAACAAAACGAAAGTGCCTGAAGCGGGGCTCGAACCTGGGACATTCGGGTCACAGTGCAATGCCTTAACCACTCGGCCACTTGCCCCCCCCCCCCCCCCCCCTCCCCCCTGTTTTTTTAATCACCTGCTAAACCGAAACAATAGAAGTAAGTACATATTGTCTATTTACTGGAGTTCAGCACTCAGATGGGGGTCGGTCTATGTGTTTTTGTAACCGTTCAGTACAATTTTGTTTCCTAAATTGGCAATTCTGGTAGTAAATGTTTGTATGTGATTGTGTGTCTTTGTAAATCAAATGGATTGTCAAGTACGTGATTGTGTGTCCTTTGTAAATCAAATGGATTGTCAAGTACGTGATTGTGTGTCTTTGTAAATCAAATGGATTGTCAAGTACGTGATTGTGTGTCTTTGTAAATCAAATGGATTGCCAAGTACGTGATTGTGTGTCTTTGTAAATCAAATGGATTGTCAAGTACGTGATTGTGTGTCTTTGTAAATCAAATGGATTGTCAAGTACGTGATTGTGTGTCTTTGTAAATCAAATGGATTGTCAAGTACGTGATTGTGTGTCTTTGTAAATCAAATGGATTGTCAAGTACGTGATTGTGTGTCTTTGTAAATCAAATGGATTGTCAAGTACGTGATTGTGTGTCTTTGTAAATCAAATGGATTGTCAAGTACGTGATTGTGTGTCTTTGTAAATCAAATGGATTGTCAAGTACGTGATTGTGTGTCTTTGTAAATCAAATGGATTGTCAAGTACGTGATTGTGTGTCTTTGTAAATCAAATGGATTGTCAAGTACGTGATTGTGTGTCTTTGTAAATCAAATGGATTGTCAATACGTGATTGTGTGTCTTTGTAAATCAAATGGATTGTCAAGTACCTGATTGTGTGTCTTTGTAAATCAAATGGATTGTCAACTGCCATTGTCACGTTATCTATACTAGTGGCTATTTATAGAAACCTTGATTAAACATGCCCTATTGATATGGACTGCCACCTGCCTACTTCAATATGTAAAAAAAAAAATCGTAGTTTTAGGAGATAAATATTAATAGAAGTCTCTATAGTCGTGAGGATCGGAAGGTTCTGGGTTCGAGGCGAGCTTGCTCGGTGCGTAGTTGACAAGTCCTTGGAAAGGCTCTTTACTCACATCCTCTCGCCGTACTCGGGTTTTAAAATGAGTACCTTGCCGTTAACAGCGTTGTCTCTGTCCGAAAAGAAATTGTAATATCGCCTAACAGGTTTCATGTCCGTCCTAAATGTTAGGTGTTGCTGTTCGCCAGGGACCACCAAACCACCACCACCACCAACAACAACAGCAACAAAAACAACAACAATCACCACCACCACCACTAACAACAACAACAACAAACCACCACCACCACCAACAACAACAACAACTACCACCACCTCCACCACCACCACCACCAACAACAACAACTAACACCACCACCACAACCACCACCAACAACAACAACTGCCACCACCACCACAACCACCACCACCACCAACAACAACAACAATTACAACCACCACCACCATCACCACCAACAACAACAACCACCATCACCACCACCAACAACAACAACAACAACAACCACC
>NW_027622215.1:0-13740 GCF_034508935.2 Berghia stephanieae
ATCATCCGTCACCGAGCTTTGACCATTCCATGGAACCCCACTACATTTTCGATCCAGCCACTGAAGATGAAGTGAAGTCAGCCATTTTAGATAGCCCATCAAAAAATTGTGACTTAGTAAAACCCCATCCCAACTAGAAATTTTCTTAAGACTTGATTGAAGAACTGTTACCAAAAATAACTGAACTTAAATAAATAATTCGTGGTCTCGGGTAGTGCCCCCGACTCGTTTTAAACGTGCCATTTTTTAAACCACTATAAAGAAGCCCGATCTAAATGTAAACGAACTGAAAAATTACAACCTGTCCTCCAAACTTCCATATCTATCAAAATGCTTGAACGCATTGTGTTAAAAAATTTTGTATCATACCCAAATCTAAAAAATTTAAGTGAAAATTTCCCCAATCTGCCAATTAATCACATCAAAAGCACTGAAACGCCCTTTTAAAAGTATGCCTGATATCTTAATAGATTGACAAAAATCTGTCTGTTTATTGACCATGTTGGACCCTTTCGGCTGCATTTGACCCCCATTGATCACGAGATATTTAAATTAAACGATTAGAAATTACTTTTGGAATAAGAGACATTGCGCTAGTTGGGTTTTAAAAAACATACCTAAACATCAAGATCTCAGTCGGTTCTGTTCGATGGCGCAGTATCAGAAACATTTCCTCTAAATTACGGCTTTTCCGCAGGGGTCTGCCCTTTGGGTCCTGTTTATTTTTACTCTTTATACTCAACCTCTTTCGGATATTTTTGTTAAAAATAAATTAATGTATCATTTCTATGCGATGACACTCAGATCTATTAAGCGATACCCCTAGTAATATCCCATCATTGATTACCCGTGTTGAAGACTGTATTAGAGATGTTAAATGCTGGATGGAAATTAAACAAGTTAAAGCTGAATAATGAAAAGCCCGAGTGATGGTGTGGGGTAGAAAAAGTGTTTGAAAGATGATTTTCTGAAGTTTACTCTAAATAAAAATGGGTGCACAATTAACCTCTCAACGTGTGTGAAAAAACCTCGGGGAAAATCTAGATCAACATATGACTAGGGCAGGCCACAGTTTTGATTCTCATGTAAAAGTTTGACAATAGGATGAAAAATAATTGCTTCAGTTAGACCTTTCCTAACAAGAGAAGAAAACATGCAAACTAATAACATCTTTCATACTATCTAAAATAGATTACTGTAATCGTTAATCCGAATGTAAGCAACGATAAAATATCACGCCTTCAAAGTTATCCAGAATGCGGCTGCTAAATTGATTTAAGAAAGAAGTAACATCCTACTCGTTGCCACTTTTGTATGAGCTGCATTGGTTACCAGTTAAAGTGAGAATCGAATCAAACTAGCATAAATTGTGCTAAAGTGCCTTTAATGATCAAGCACCATTGTATATTACTGAATTTTTAGTAAAAACTTAAAGCCAACAGGATCTACGTTCTGCACTAGTTCTACAAAATTAATTGTTACAAATAAATATAAATAAATTTTACGGCGGGAGATCGTTTTAGTCACGTCGGACCTTCCATCTGGACTCTCTTCCTAAAAGAATAAGAGAAGCGCAGTCCCTTAATCAAAATTTAAATCAAAGTTAAAACACCATCTCTTTGTAAAACACATCTTTATAATGCATCTTTGTAATTTTGACCCCAATATGGGAAAGTTAATTAGTTTATGTTACTATATCATTATTTTATATTATTTCGTATTTGGGCATAGCATGTGGATGTATTATAACAATCTTGTATTAATGACTTTATGTTTAGTTATTACATTGTTGTATAATGATAATATTATGTTGATGTATTTTGTAAAAATGTTTCATTTTTATAATAATGTCACTGTATTATTGTTTTTGCGCATTGAGCATCACCCAGTGAGAAAATGCGCGTTATAAATGTCATGTATTATTATTATTAGTTCTACATTTAATCTGACAAAACCTTCTCCCAGATGGTAAAAGACAAATTCAAGGTATAAAATATGTTTTAAATTTTTGGTAAGTGTGAATGCTTTCCTTTCTATCGCTTTTTCCATGAATTCTTTCTTACCCATCAAGAGGATGGTTTATTATCTTTGAGCCTCTTTGATTGTTTTGAAATCTTTGATTTACCTTTAAGTCGGCATCCGCCAAACCATATGTGGGAGCCAAACGCAATTACACTTTTAATCAATGAGTCATAAACTCTTAACATAGTTTTCTTCCCTACGTGAAATGTTCTCAATTTCCTTGGGATGTATAATCTTTGGGCAACTTTCTTATATATTATATTAATATGTTTGAGAGAAATTAAAGGGAACTATCAATGGTTATTCCTAGATAAAAAAAAAATTTTCAACTATCTCAATATCATATATTTATTTATTATTATTATTTTATTATTTTTATTATTATATATATTATATTATTATTATTATTATTATATTATATTAATTATTATATTTTTTGATTATATATTATTAATTATTTTATTTTTATAATTTTATTATTATTATTATTATTATTAATTATTTAATATATAATATTATTATTTTTAAATTATTATTATTATTATTTATATATTATATATATTAATTATTAATATTATTTTATATTTAATTATTATATTATTATTATTAATTATTTTTATTATATCATTTATTATTTATATTAAAATAATTTATTATTTTTATATTATTCAATATTATTATTATTAATTATAATTATTATTTTTTTTAATTATATTTTATATATATTATTATTAATATTATATTATTATTATTAAATTTTTATTTTTTTAACATTATCTTATCTCCCAACATCAACAAATCGTGATTATCAGCACGTCGTCGTCGTTGTTATCATCGTTATGAGCATCATTAAACACCAAAGATACTAACAATCGCAAATACTGCTATAAACCGTGACTGACTATCATCAATCATTCTTTGTCATTGCACAGGTTTGATCACAAGGCAATGCAGTCCATATTAAATGGTGGAAAAAACCATCGTTGTTCAACTGTACAAGAAAAAGACTTGCTACCGGTCACACACATGGTAATTTATTTTATTGTTCAGCGACTCGTTGTCATTGCCTGTTAAATGTCTTACCAATAGGGTTCCAACGGTTTAATGTCACTTTTTCTTAAACACGCTCAGGGCAACCAAAAGTGGTTCTAGTTGGGAAATCGTAAACGCACAAGCCTCCCTCTCCGAGCGATGTCGACACTCGGATGCAATCAATGTGTTCATAAATGCAGGTTTAAACATCCGAACCCATTTATGGGCCTAGTTAAACATTGTTGTAATGGGCGGTATTTTGCACGTTATTTTGAGATTTCCAAAGAAATGCAGCCCCATAAGGAAATTTATCAGACCTGCAAATAAGGGTGTCATTGCAAAACATTGAAAAATTTGAGCAAAAGAAATATCCGATATAATTGATATTTTAAAAAGCAATTGTGCTGGGAAATAATGACCATTACTAGAAGCCCTTTTTGTGAGTATGGAAAAAAACAGGGCCCTTCTAGGAAAGTTGTGACGGAGGCAATCTTTTTGTTCCGATTGCTTTCAGATCGAAATGTGTGATTACTGTTTCACTCATTCAATCATATTCCTCTTTTACTTAATGCTAGTGCCGCGCTGAGGACCGGTCCCACGGCTTTTAGGGGTGTGAACCGAGGATCGGCCGATATGGAAGACCGTCGGCGGTCCTCCACTTCTTATCACATTTTTAACGGTCTCGGGGCCATACTAGCAGTCGAGTTTTTCTGAGTCCCCGTCTACTCACAGTGAATGGGTAGCGGGTTTTTTTAGATCTGGGGAAAAGTCCCCCCTGGACAAACCCCTTATTACTTTTTTAATTTTACCGCATCCCCCCCCCCCTTTTTTTAAACTTTCCCTCCCTCTCAAAACCCTTTTCCGCTTTCCCCCTAATTGGGGGGTTTTGTGGGGGGGGGGGGGGTAGGGGTTGGGGGTGTGTGATTGTTCCAATTCGAACCCCCGGTTTTTTCCCAATTCAACCCCGATTTTGGGGTCAAATTTGGAACAACCCCCCCTCTTGTGTGAATGAGTTCTCTTAAAATTTTCATCAAGGCGATATTTTCACGTGTTTTATCTACACATTTTTTAATAAAATCAAACTTTTCTTTAAAATCCTTCTCATATTTCTTCCAAAATTTGTGATCACATCATTTCTCTAATTTCAGTACCCCCAAATTTTTAATTTTGTTCCGTGCTTTTTAAAAAATTTTTTTTTGAAATTTGAAATTGCTCATCTTCTAATTTTGCAAAATTTGCAAAAAACCATGTTTTTTGACTTTTCCCCTTCTTTTTCCCTGTTTCAAAACCCTTACGTATTGACTGTTTTATTTTGTGGAAAAAAAAAATTTTTGGAGAGGGTGGTAGTATATAGATAGTATTAGTAGTTATAGTAGTAGATATTAAAAAAGAAAACAAGGTAGATAGTAGTTTTAGTAGAAGTAGTAGTAGTAGTAGATAGTTGAAAGTATAGAAAGTATTTACAGAAGTATAGAGTGTGTAGTGAGTAGTATAGTAGTGTGAGTAAAGTATATTTAGTAGATAGTAGTGTAGTAGTGAGTAGTATATATGTCGGTATAGTAGTAGTTTTATATATAGATATTAGTAGTAATATATAGAGTAAGTATAAGATAAATATATTTCAAAAGAAAATTTTTTTAAATAATATAATTATATTTTTAGTTTAGATATATATAGTAGATATAAATATATACTTAAATATCGTTATATTAGAGTACTTAAAATTTTCCCAAAAAAAATTTCAAAGCTAACCGCACATAAAAGTTTAACCCCCAATTAAATGAGACATTCGTTGAAGGGGGCCCCCTTAAAACGTTTGAAGAAAATGTTATAAAAAACCTTTAAAACCCCTTATTCAATACCCCAATAGATGAGCATACTTTACAACGTCAACACCAAGGCCCGCAAAAAAACGTTTCAGGGTGGATAGCGAAAAATTTAGAGGATCGTGAACTTTTTTTGAAATCCCGGAAAATTGGGGACAAGATTTAAAGGGAAAATCCCCAAAACACAAATTTACAAAAATAAATAAAATTTAAATAAATAAAAAATTTATTTTGTTGTCTGGAATGACCCCAATAAAAGGTGGGCCCAAAAAAAAAAAAACGCGCCCTTTTTGTATCCCTTTTTTAAAATTTTTTCAAATTTTAAAAATAAAAAAACAAATCCTTAATTAAACTCAAAAAAAAAAGAACGGACCAAAACAATTATAAAAACTCAAACCTTCTTAAAAAAAAAAACAAAAAAAACGTTTAACAGCGGGTAAAATAGCGAGATTTTAACCGCACATTTTTGAAACAAAAAATGCCCAAACGACTTTTCATCTAACTCCCATCAGCAAAACGTCTGTGAACACACTCACAAACTTTTTTGGTCCAGCGAAAACAAGTTACACTAAGTGAAAAATAGCCCCGACTTTTTTTTTTAAACCCCCCAGACGTGTCTTTTCCAAACTTAGCACCCAATTGGTCTTTAGTACCCCCAAACCAACAAGGACAAGAAGCTAAAAAAGGACATGAAGAAGCCCAAGCCACAACACATTCCCATAAACAATAAAAAGCAACACCTTCAACAACAAGACTCAAATCAAGAAGACTTTCTCCTAACAAAAATGGGGGAAAAGGGAAAAAAATGTGGAACGGGAAACCCCAAAGAGGAGGAAGCACTTTAAAGACCCAACCAATGGGGCGCATTCAATAACGCCAGGAAAAATGGACTTTATGGACAATACACATAACTTTCCTTAAAACTTTTGTTGTGAAAACAAAAAAAAAAAGGGTCTCAAGTTTTGCATCAAAATTTTTGGGCAAATCTTCGTAGTTTTTTCCCTTCCCGGTGAAAAATTTCAAATAAAGAAATCTTATCCTTTTTTTCCAAGTATTAAAGCGCCTGTCTTCTTGTTTAGTTAAACGAGGGTTAGCTTTGGGGATTTGCAAAGATGAAGGGGTTTCAAAAACGAAAAATTGGGGGACAAGCATCAGGGGAACCTCCGTTTTAATCATTGGGAACATCAACGCCAGTGCTTTCCAAATAAAAAAAAATATTTCTGGGTTTTACAAAAAATCTTACGGGGGGGGGAGCACGAGACCAATTTCTTTCCGTCACTTCGTCTTTTTGTAATCTAAAATATCTAACTTATTCAATAAAAACATACTTTAAAATACTTTTTTTTTTAAAAAAGGTAGTCCAACAAAAATAAAACCAAACTTCAAAGGACCTATCGCCGAAACCTGTCGGAAGAATTTCGCAAAAAGTGCAACCAAATAAATATGTTACAAAAATAAATGATGACCAAAAAATTTTTTTAATGTTTAAAGATTGTAAAATATGGATTTTCCATTGTTACAAACAAAATTTTTAAATTGTTTATCCTTTAAAATTTTAATTCTCTTTGAATCACGCACAAAAGTTTATAAATTGGTTTTTTTTGCTCCGTACGGCTTACAGGATTTTAAAACCCCTCTGATCTTTAAACTGTCTATAGTCTTTGATTAATGTGTAAAAATTTTTTTATAACTTTGGGTTTTGGGGGTTTTACCATTGTTCCGTGCACCCATTTTTAAACTTTTGCCAAACGATAAAAATTACTGGCAAATCCAAAATTTTAGAACTGTTTTTACAGATTGTACCAAGAAATTTGCAACCCTTTTATTTTGTTTGGGGGAAATTTCCCTCACCCATCCCCCAAATGATCGTTGTTAATTTCATTTTGCGCACCTACGCTTTTTAAACCGGACCGAATTTATTGTTGATGGCTAAAAAGATTCGTCTGATCTATGTAAATTTCCTAATATTGTGAAAATTTAAATGATAAGAATAGGTGGTCACAAAAAAAAAAAACCCCCTCTTTATCTCAAAATTTTTATTTGGTTTAAAAAAAATAAATTAACATAAAAATAAACAAAACGTAATATCGAGACGAAAAATTTTTATAATGAAATGAAAAACAATAAAAATAGACAGTTTTTTTTTAAAAACCGTGTTCAAAAAAAATTGGGAGATAATTGGGAACATTGAAGGAGTAAAAAAGGGAATAACTTAACTTTTGGGCCATTTTGCAAAATTCCCATAAAACATTTTTTTTACTTATTCTCCACCATGTAAAAATCGTCATTTAGCACCCCGAAACCCTATTTTGATCCAGGGGGAAACAAGTTAACACTTTAAGCGATCGTACACCCCCTTTTCCCTTTAATGAGCAATGCAGTTGCTTTTTCCAACTTGAAATGCACTCTGAATTTCGCCAGGGTTTTTAAATCCCCCAAAAAAAATAATTTTTCTCTCATGGTTCTCTGTGAATGCAACTTTGGCCTAAAACCGTCTAGGTCAAAGAAATCAAATAAGGAGGGGTGATTAAAGGGGGCAAGTTGTTTTTCTCAGAATTAAATAATCTTACTCCGAAGAAAGCTTGTATTCTTTTGCGAAATGGGATTAGCACCTCTTGTTGAAAAAAAAATTCCTTCCTAGGTTCACAGTCTGACAAAAGTTTTTCGGATGTGCATAGAGTTTCCCCGGGAATTTTTTTTAAAAAAACAATACCAAAGCCCAATAATTTGCGTCACCCTTTTCTTTAAAAAAATATAGATGTGGAGAACATGTGCTTTTTTGATCAAAAAAAAAAGTACGGCGCCAACTCACTAAAAAAGATTGAAAAAAAAAGATTTTTACAGATAGAAAACAAAAACTGATTTCCTTTTATTTTATAATTTAAAGCATTTAAAAGTTCTTTTGAGTCAAACAGATATAAAAAAATACGTCCCGGACATAAACCTCAAAAATACCAATCGACCTGTAAAAAGTTGCATTTGGCTTTTTTACGCAAATCGTTGCTTCGAAATAATTATCACTTAAAAATTTTAGGAATTCAGACTACACAAGTTTTCAACAGTTTTCATCTATTTTGACATAAGATTATTTTTGCCCCAAAAGTTTCATTGTGATGGTTCGGTGGATAAACCCCCTTTTTTAATTTTTTTGGTAATAAATTAAAAAAAAAAAAAATAATTAAAAAATGAAATTTAAAACCCAAAAAAGAAGTTGCATTAAGTAAAAATAAGTTTTAGAAAGACCTTATAAAAGTTATGAACATCATAGGCTTCCGTACGCAGTGGTAAGGCAGACTAAAACCTTAAAAGTCGGGGGTTCAATCCCATTGTGGGCATTTAAAATAAAATTTACTTTATTGAGAAAGACATATTTTTGTTTTAAAGTTACTGGCAATTTAAAAAAACCCTTTTAATTAATTTTATTTTTATTTTTAATTTTTATTATTTTTTTTTTTAAATTTTTATTATTATTTTTATTATTATTTTTTTATTTTTAATTATTATTAAATTATATTAATTTTTTTTAAAAACAACATCGGTACCATTCAAATTTTTATCGTGTCATTTTATGTAAAGTCGTTTGAAACATTTTATAAATTTTATATTATCTTTATTTTTTTCATTTACCGCGCTTTGTCATTTTATTGGGTTTTTTTTTTTCTTCTTCTTTTGTTGTTGTTTTTTTTCAAGAACTTCCGTCCCATCTTTTGTTTATGTCTCTTTACCTTAAAAAACGCCCCTTCCACAACAGACTCCTTCACCTTAAAGGGCTTTTCGCGGTTTTTTTTGAAAGGGGAAACAAAACGCCCACAGTAGCTTCGTCTTTAAATTGAGGCTTACAATTCAACACGTATCGTTATTTTTTTATTTTAAAAAAGTCGTTTTTCCTTCACACCCCAACGGGGGTCAAAAAAAACGCCACCAAACATGATCACCAAAACTGTAATGTAAAGGGAAGCTCGACCCAGGGGTCGTCTTTCCCAAATTCAGTCGCTACTTTAGGTTATTTTTAAACATTGATTTTCTTACCAAACCGTTTTTCACACACGGACAAATGTATGTTGCTGTGTACGGGGCAAGGATAGTGGTTACATTTTTATTTTGGGCCCCCACAGAAAAACAACAGAGGATGTACCAAGTTTTCAAGACAAGTGTTTACCAATCTGCCCTCATTTAAAAGATGGGGGTACAATTCGAATGAAAAAAAAATTTTTTTTCCCCCCGAAATTGCGGGTTTTTACAGCCCACAAAAAAGTTTAAGTGGCGTTACACGATTTTTTATTATTTGAAAAACCCCAATTCAAATTTTTGATTTTTTTTTGCAGACTACTAACAAAAAAAAGTCTAAATGAAAAAATTTGGAAAGGATGCTTTTATATAATAAAATATTAATTTTAAATTTTTAAAAAATATATATATATATAATTATTATAAATATTTATATAATATATAACACACACACACATACGCAATAATAATAATATATAAATATATAAAATAAAAACATACAATTTTTTTTACATTAAAAAGAAAAAACAACAGGCGTTTTTTTTTTGACTGCCGATCTTATCTAAAATTTCAAGTAGTAAGGGGAGAGTAATCGGTATTTTTAATTTTCAAATTGTCCTTTAGACCCAAAGGGGAAATTTAGCCGGCTCTATAAAGTTTCGCCGTGAACAGGAGAAAGAAAAGCTCATACCCTTTTGAATGGACTCAGTCTACGGCAGTATAAAAATCGACCAAAAAAAGAAATGCGCAAACAGAGAAAAAAACCTTAAAAAGCAAAAAACCCAGGCACACCAAAAAAATTGAAAAAAAACTGGGTAAGTTTTAATATCAAAGCGACATAAAAAAATACCCCCCTAGAATAATAGAGGTATACAACATTTGTTACCCCGCTGCAAAAAGGTATTAAGCGGGAGGAAAGATGTTGAAAAAAGTTTTTAGGCAGAAATATCAACTTGTGAATTTTTTAGGTTTATTAGGAAATGGTACCATATTTTAGGGGTAAGCCCAAAAAATTTAATTTTTTACAAGTAAAAAAATAATTCCGCTTTTAAAGAAAAATGGTTCGTTCCGAATAAACCGTTTTGAGACATGGGGCCATATTTATATTTAATTTGCAGCCCCTTTTCTCCTTTTCCCCCCAAACTTCCCGATGGACAACACTGGAAACCCATTTTTTGAGCAAAATTGAATTTCTTATAGAAATCGGGAAAGTTAAAAAATAAATTCTTCAAATCTACACATTGACAGTGATGCTTCGTCGTTGTTTCTTAAAATCAAACCCGAAAAGAAAAAGAAAAAGAGAAAAATAAGAATAAAAGAAGAATGATAGAAAAATTATGAATGATGGATGAGAAGATGATGATGAGAAAAGATGATGATGATGATGAAGAAAAAGAAGTAAAGAAGAAGAAAGAAGAAAAGGGAAAAAGGGAAAAAGAAAGAAGAAAAAAAGGGAAAAAGAAGAAAAGAAGAAGAAGAAGAAGAGAAGAAGAAAAAGAAAAGAAGAATGAAACCAACATATTTAAAATTTTTGTTATCAGAAAAATAGATTTTTCCACCAACCTTGAGCCCTTTACGACTTATCCATTTTTTTGTTTTGCTTCATTAGAAAAACCCCTTGTTGCTACCTTCAAAACGCCAATAATCAGCATCACCATACTAATGTATTCAATTTTTAAAAAAATAAATTTTAAAAATCTCTTTTCAAAATATACAAGAAAAACTTTTTTGTTTCAAGAATTTTGCAACGTCACCAATTGTCCTGTCTGTTGAAAAACATCGGAAAAACAATGAAAAATCGAAAGGGGATAAAAAAAAACCGGGAAAAGAAGACGATGACGCAAGAAACTGACCATTTAGAGACAAACCTGCCTTAAATTGCGGCGGGGAATGGACAGCATTACCCAAAATTTTTGTTTACACAATCACCATGAAAGAAAAACATCGTAAAAAAAAACCTGTATCTAAAGGGTCGAAAGGTGAAAAACATGACATCTACTTTTCCCGAATAAAGGGGAAAAAACTATTGGGGTCTCAAAGGCGGTTCTAAAAGGGCAACCCCGTTCCCTTTCCCGAAAATCAGTTCCCCCCGGCAAAAGGTTTCAGCACGCTATTATTTTTTTATAAAACTGGGTGAGTAATCACGTTTTAAAAAGAAAAAAAATTTTAAAAGGGGGTTCTCCCCCTGTTGATTTTTCTTTAAAACGTGAAAACTACAACTTTTTTCCAAGTTAAAATTTAAATTTCCAGTTTCTCCTGATTTTCACTTTAAACCCAGTGTGCATTTTTGGCACGGAAGCCAAGCGGTATAAATGTCAAGCAATCCGCCCCAAAAAAATAAGCATTGATGGAGGGTACACTGCACTGCAAGCATTTACCAACTTTGCCGTCTTTATGATGCCCTTGGTGATCAAAACCCCCGTAAACTATTGGTATTTCAAACCCCTTTGGGGATGTGTTGTTATTGTCTTTCTTGTATAACACTCTTAACTACATTGTTTTGGGCCCAGTCCGAGAACATACGCCGTCACATTTAAAATTTATTCTATTTCTTATAACCATGTTTTGCTGGGTGGGTAGAACGACCAAGGAATGGGAAAAGGAATCCTTATAATTAAAATGCGCCCACACAGTTCTTTAATGTGCTTTTCCCGCCTATGACCCAGGGCGTCAAAAAACTCGCCAGGGGACTTGCTGATTTTCACAGAAAAAACCTTACTGGGTTCTAATCATGCCTACTGTTTTGAAAACCCATTCAATTTTTTGTTTTCTTTATTTTACCTTGGATAGGGTTTACGGGGGCCCAAGCACTGCTGGTGAGTGCAGGGATGGGCGTTGTTTTCTTTTTTGGCCGTTTTTTTTTGTCGTGGGATCAATATTAAACGGTTGAGTATTTAAAACTTAAAAAACCCCGTTCATGACCGAAAGGAAAAGAGAGATAAAGTTAAAACGATGCAAAAGGCATCGTGTGGTACACCCTTTTTCCGGCTTTTTTTGGTTTTTTGAAATTTTTGCTGACAGTCTCGATTTTTGTAGTTTCTTTGCTACTTATCTCCAAAGTAAAGTCTGCAGGCTTTCCACTTTTTTTCCTGGTTCGATGGCAAAAAGATTCATGTAGGGCCAGGTATCGCTTTCAAGCCTTTAAAACCAATAAAAACATAAAGTCTACGACTCAAGTTACCAGGGGAGAAAGGGTAAGGGAAAGCAAAGAGAGAAAAAGCCATGAGTACAGGGTTCAGGAAGAAAGTGGACAACGGGAAAAAACTCAATTAACTTGGGGTTTAATGTACCCCCTCTTTCACTACCCAACCCCCAAATCCAAAAGCAATTTTTTACTCCAAATTTTTTGGCGAACTTTGGCTTTCAACAAAATATCCCAAAAGTTCTCCTTACCTTTGCTTTCAAATTTATCATTTTCTATTCGCGTGTTTGGTTGTAATACGTACGGGGGCACCCTATTTTTCCCGCAAGAAAGCAGTTTCTAATGATTGTTTAAGATCGAAAAAGGGGTTTTTAAGTAAAGGTTAAAAAATAAGCAAAATGAAATTTTACAAATCCAAGCTTCCACAAAGGGGTTGCCGTCATAAATTTTATTCGGTGTCTGTGCATCATTCTTTAAATATTTTCCCATTCTTCATTTTATAAAAATTGAAACATTTAAAGCAGAAAAAAATTTAAATATTTGTAAGAATATAAATAACAATAATAGATAAATAGAATTTTTAATTTTTAAAAAACGTGCGCGTTCTGGCTTCCCTTTGTCAACAGAACTTTTGAATCAATACTAAAGACAGAAATATTTTTTTTGGCGTCATTCACGTGTTTTTGTTGACAAAGTGAAACATTTAAAAGCTCAAAAACCAAATTGTCTCTGTAAGTTTTTAAATTTAGGGAGATTCCATTTTTTATTCCCTTTTTTCTTCTTGACTCTCAAGCAACAACCTTTCATGGTCCCCAAAAAGTGGAAACCCGTTCTATCGGGTCAAAAAATTTTGAGAAGTTTTAATCCAAAAAACTGAAAATGGGAAAATTTTTTCCTTCAATAAAAAAAGCAGGACGACGATTGTTTTCATTCCAGGTTTCCCTCTTTACAAAACGTATGATTTTAAATGTAAGAAAACTGGAACAAGGCATTGATTGATGTTAAAAGTGTAAAAAAAAGAAAAAAATATGTAGTGATAATATCCAAATAAATCAAACAGAAAAAAAAGAGATGTCAAAACGAAAAAATTTCGATTGTTCGATTTTGTGAACAATGCCAACATCTTTTTGATTTCTCAAAATAAAAATTGCCCTGTTTTAAAAGGGAAAGTTTCGATTCTCTGGAATTTGCACCTCACTTTTATTTTTTTACAAAACCCGCCTGCAAATTGGTATACTTCTACCCTCCTCCCTTTACTCGAATAGTCCCAAAGTGAGATTTTGGGTTTTGGCCTAAACCCTTTCGGAACTTTAAAAATTCAATTAAAAAAAGCCCCTTGTGGTCTTCCAATGTATAAAGAAATAATAAAATTTAAAGGGACAACTCGAGTAAGCAGGAAGGAGGAGGTAAAATTTCTAACCCCAACATCATGAGCCGCGACCGGGGCACGGTTTTACGGGGGAATCGCCTTTAAAACCTTTCCCGAAAATTGTATGCGAACGGCATTTCCCCGGGGGGCAATTTATATTTGATCAACCCCCGTTTTTCATAAAAAAATATAAGTAACCAATCATTTAACACCCGGCCCATTCACTAAAAAAGGCAAGGGGCCTTTCCTTTTCAAATTTCAATGACAAATGCAGGGAAAACCAAAAATATAATTAACCCCAATATTTATAAAAGGGTTTTTTTGGGGGTGGGGGGGGTTTT
>NW_027622216.1:0-13736 GCF_034508935.2 Berghia stephanieae
GAGAAAGAAAGAAGGGAGAGAGGAAGAGAGTGAGAGAGAGAGAGAGGGGAAGAGAGAGAGAGAGAGAGAGAGAGAGAGAGAGAGAATTTCAACTAAAAAATTCCTTTGAAGGAATAAGGGATTTCTCATAAAAACATCAAGTAAAACCAACCCAAATCGACTTAGCTATAAAACAATACAATATGTCGTGTGTGTGTGTGTGTGTGTGTGTGTGTGTGTGTGTGTGTGTGTGTGTGTCCACTGTATTCCATGACACACTCCTGGTTTAAGTCAACGGTTGGCTATTATTTCTGTGTCTGTGTTATAACCCATTGGAGCATCTGGCTGGCTCTAAGACATAATGTGGTGTGTGTGTGTGTGTGTGTGTGTGTGTGTGTGTGTATGTGTGTGTGTGCGGGGGGGGGGGGGGGGGGGGGGGGGAATTACACGCTTTTAAAATTTGAGGCCAGAAAACTGGTCTTCGAATATCGATCGTTCCAAATGCCCTCATATTGGCAAAAACACTCAAACCTGGGACTTTATTCTTAAATTCAAATTTCAGCGTCCAAATAACTCCGACTTCAACACCGTTCTGACACAATGAGTCACATATTATTCCCATTTCAAAAGACCCAACACAATTCTTAAGGTCTTCAATGACTTACTTGACTTACTTGACCTATTTATGCCTCTTGGCTCTTGGCGGAGCACAGGGCCTCAACACCACTCTTTCTTACATCTTCTTCTGCCCTTGGCACAGACATTTGCCTCACTCCAGGTCAAATTGGAGACGCTCAAATCTTGGTGAAGGCTTCTCCTCCAAGTCTGTTTTGGACGAGACCGTTTCCTCTATCCCTGTCGGTTCCATTCGAGAGTGGAGACGCACAAATCTTGGTAAAGGCTTCTCCTCCAAGTCTGTTTTGGACGAGACCGTTTCCTCTATCCCTGTGGGTTCCATTCGAGAGTGGAGACGCACAAATCTGGATGAAGTCTTCTCTTCCACGTCTGTTTTGGACGACCCCGTTTCCTCTAGCCCTGTGGGTTCCATTCGAGAGCTTCCATTCTTCAATGACAAATATTATATTTTTATTCTTATCTACCCTTTATGATTGGTTTGTTTGGCGAGTCTGTATCATGAATCGCCCAACGTTTATCCCCCTAAACAAACAGACTGTCAGAAAAAATGACGGCGTTCCGATAAGCGGGTGCCATCTCTAAAATGTCTGAATGTCAACCATTGCCTTTATAACTGTGGAAAAAAACTCGAATTTAAAAATTTGGCCAGAAAACACGTCCTTCAAATATCGACCGATTTAAATGACCCTCATTTTGACAGAAATCCTCAAACCTGGGACTTCCGCAAAAGTCCCAGGTTTGAGAATTTCTGTCAAAATGAGGGTCATTTAAATCGGTCGATATTTGAAGGATGAGTTTTCTGCCCAAATTTTTAAATTCGAGTTTTTTTTCACATTTTGACAGTCAACTGTTTTAAGGACAGGACATAACATGTTCAAACAGAAACTGTTTGTGTTGAAATAACAAATGGAAAGACAAGACCGTGGTAGAACATTCCAACTCACAATTTTATCTTTTGTTTTAGATATTTGAATGGTAGACAAAAATTGTAATTCTATATGGCGCAAAATCCACTAAGTTATATGCTCAAATCAGAGTGTTTTAAAAGTAGCTGTCGATGGAGATGTGTAGAATTAATAGAACTGATAGATGGATAGATTTCCGTGAGTTAGAAATGAATTTTACACTTACCCACAAGTCTATGTATTTATCATCTCTCTCTCTCTCTCTCTCTCTCTCTCTCTCTCTCTCTCTCTCTTCTCTCTCTCTCTCTCTCTTTCTCTCTCTCTCTCTTTCTTTCTTTCATTCTTTCTTTCTCTTTGTCTCTCTCTCTCTTTCCCTCTCTTTCTCATTCTATCTCTCTATATCTATCTCTCTCTATCTCTCTATCTCTATTTATCTCTCTTTCCCCATCTCTCTACCTCTCTCTATCCACCTATCTCTCTGTATCTACCTCTCTCTCTCTCTCTCTCTCTCTCTCTCTCCTCTCTCTCTCTCTTTCTCCATCTATATTTGTCTATAATTGCCACTCTCTGTCTCCCCTCTATCTTTATATCTGTGTACCTATTTATCTAACCACCTACCTATCTATCTATCTATCTATCTATCTGTGTCTATATCTCTATCTCTTTCTCCCCACTATCCTATCCCCACCCTTCAATATGACCTATACAGCAATCTTATCTCCATATAGAATCATAACAATGTCTACAAAACTCGCTCATTCAAATAAACTCACAAATCCCAACAAAAATCTCACAATTGATAAACAAAAACAAAACATAACAAAACGATGAAAGGTCAGGATGCCCCCAACCCCCCTGTTCCCCTCCCACTCCCCTCCTCTTCCCCTCGCCCGGCACGAGACGCACTCCGTATTCCCTCGACTAAGTCTAATCTTGTTTATTTAAATTGTTCCCAAGAGTTCATAAACGTTTAATATTTCCGTGACTCCCCCCCCCCCCCCCCTTCCCCCCCCCCCCCCCCCCTTCATAGTCCGCTCACCAGCATCTGCCAGACGCAATCATCTTTTATCTACATACAAAAATTAACAAACATTTCCTCTAACTCAATTTTCACAAAATTTCATTCGAGGAACCGGAAGGAAATTAAAACGAAATCCCGTAGACATGATGTCTTCAAAACGTCTATGGAAGGAACGAAACTGACGTCACTCAGCTCTTTGTTATTGTTTTTAGCCGGCCATTTTTTATGAGTAGTTCTCACTAAAATTGTATTTGTCAGATTATAGATGCTGTGCGCTTGGCTAAGAAACTCACAACATTGCGTCCGGAAACAGATGCTGTGCGCTTGGCTAAGAAACTCACAACATTGCCGTCCGGAAATAGATGCTGTGCGCTTGGCTAAGAAACTCACAACATTACCTGCCATCCGGAAATATAACGGACCAACACACAAAACTATGTGTAACCTTGAACGTTTATAGTCTGGTTAATACAGTTTAGTGAGACACTCATAAATATGGATCGCAAAAAAAAAAAAAAAAAAACCAACAATAACAAAGATCTGGTTGGCGTCAACTTCGTTCTATCTATAGTCTGATTGATATAATTTAGTGATAATTACTCATAGAAATGGATGGCAATATATATATATATATATATATATATATATATATATATATATATATATATATATATATATATATATATAAATCCCTTAAACGTGCTCAAAGCGCTTTACAAGTGGTCCCTGGTTCTCACCAACACTTATCATGTAGGACGAGACACGATGCCTGTTAGGCGATATTAACATTGCTACGAATAAAGACAATGTTATTAACGACCAGGTACTCATTTTACACCTGAATACGGTGAGAGAACATGAGTAAAGAGCCTTTTCCAAGGACTCAACAATGCGTCGCTCACAGCGGGTCTTGAACCCTGGACCTTCCAATCCGAAGGCGAGAGTCATACCACTAGACCACACAGCCGCACACGCCTAAGACATTCACACTCACACAAACATACACACACATTCACACACACACACACACACACACACACACACACATACACACACTCTTTCATTTAAAAATAATGAAATGATCATACAAAAACAGTCCACGTAAATGCCGACCCAGTGAGTGAGGTCTACCAACCCCCGCCAAAGGCCAATGTTGATGTAATGTATACAGAAATGTATAAACAACTCGGGTAAATGATAGCACACGTGGAAAACGTATAAAACATCTCAGTTCAAGATGGAACGATTATACTGACTTATCTATAGATAGAACGAAGATGACGTCACTCAGGCCTTTGTTATTGTTTTTGCCATCCGCGTTTGTGAGTTGTTCTCACTCAACTGTATTAACCAGACTATAAAAGTTCATGGTTACACAGAGTTTTGTGTGTTGGTCCGTTATACTTCCGGATGGCAATGTTGTGAACTCCTTGGCCAAGCGCATTCTATCTATAGGAATACAAAACAACTTTGGCTCCTCGTAAGCATTGAAAAACTTTGGCTTATGGGGATATTCTGGATAATACAGTTAAGTGAGAATTACTCATAAACACGGATGGCAAACAAAAAGCAATAACATAGACCTGAGTGACGTCAACTTCATACTATCTATAATATTATATGTCCGTGTACTTTGATTAGATTAGCCCAGATAGCCATTGTTTCCATTCGGACAACTGTCCGAGGGGTGTGGTTATATTCCTTTCCACAGGATCCACGATAAATGACTCACTTGACTTATTGCCGATCGCCTCCTAATCTTCGTACTGGGACGCTTTGGCAGCTTCTTTGAGTTGTTGAGTGAAGTCCTTTCCACTGATGACGGTCTGACTGCTGCGATGGATCTCATGTATTCTAAATCCTTTTCCCATCTCAGTTCTTGGGTGTCATCGAGGCGCTTGAGGTCTTTGTTTATCGTAGTGTATATGCTTGTTGTGGGTCTGCCTTTGTGTTTGTTTGTCAGTTGGTGTAAACATAAATCTTGAGCTTTTATATCGAGCAATATCCACTATAGATAGTTCTTAGTTGACGTCACTCAGGTCTTTGTTATTGTTTTTTTGCCATCCGCGTTGATGAGTAATGCTCACTAAACTGTATCAACCTGACTATAAACGTTCATGGATACACGCAGTTTTGTGTGTTGGTCCGTTATACTTCCGGATGGCAATGTTATGAGCTTCTTAGCCAAGCGCATACTATCTATACGTGTTCAAAGATCTTTACAAAGGGTCATTGACCAACAGCAACACTTGACCTGTAGAACGAGACATGGCGCCTTTTACTCGATATTACAATTTTCCCGAGAGAGAGACAACGCTGTTAACGGCCAGGTACTCATTTTACACCTTCTTACAGTGAGCGACTGTGAATAAAGAACCGTTTCCAAGGACTCGACTAAGCGCCGAGCGAGGCTCGAATCCAGGACCTTCCGACCGAAAGCGAGTGTCATGCCACTAGACCACATAGCCATTGCCTTATTTGCATGATAAAATGAGTTTCGTGATTTATGGCCACCCCGTCGTGTGCATACACAGTTTGTAATAAGTACACTTCTCTCATATCGTTTTGAGTTTATAAGTCACATAATATCAAGGGAATCAAGTATAAAGATGCATGGAATGAAAAGTATCACGTGATTTATGGGCCACCGAGTGTACATATACACTATTTGTAATAGGACCACTGTCCTCTTACCGTGTTGAGTTTATAAGTCACATAATATCAAGGAGACCAAGTATAAAGATAGTATTTGTATGATATGGAGACAGTCTAGTGATGAATGGCCCACCCCGTGTGTACACGTCATGTATACAGTTTGTAATGAGGCCACTTTATTCCAAGAGGCCTGTCATGCTGGGCAAACAATACTTGACTATTCGATACCCTGCCTCGACTACCGTATCGTACTGGCTAGTAATATTCCAATGGCCTGTCACACGGGTGTGTCTTTTTTACGAAACCCGCCGAAACAGGCCGATAACCTTAGTCTCAGGTTCACTCCCGACTGGTGTACACTTCCCTGAGTCTCGGGTTCACTCCCCACAGTTGTCTACTTCCCATAACTTTGCTGGATATTGTCGGGTTTTGCCGGGTTTCGGCGGGTTTCGGCGGGTTTCGTAAAAAAGCACTGGTTCTTTTTTACGAAACCCGGCGAAACCCAGTCCCAGGTTCACTCCCCAATGGTGTACACTTCCCTGAGTTCTAGGTTCACTCCCCACTGCCACCTACTTCCCATAACTTTGTCGGGATTCGTCGGGTTCCGTCGGGTTTCGGCGGGTTTCGGCGGGTTTCGGCGAGTTTCGCAGGGTTTCGGCGGGTTTCGGCGGGTTTCGTAAAAAAGACACACCGACAATTCCGTTCTATTCAATATCGAAGATAGTCGAGATCGAGTATCGAGTATCGAGTACCACATTAGGGAATTCCCAATAATTCGCATACGGCTCAACCCCTAATTCATCACCCGTTCACTGACAAGGGCGGGGACAGAATAAGTAAGAAATCTACGTATAACTGTCGTACTATGAAAAATTTCGTTCGAAAGATTTTGGCCAGAAAACTCGTCCTTCAAAGTCTATCAATCAATTAAAATGACTCATCTTGCTAAGACTCTTGAACCTGAGACTTCAGTTTTGATCATTTTTAACAAGATTAGAGTCATTTTTATCGATCGATATTTGAAAGTCGAATTATTTTCTGGCCAACTTTTTAAACTTGTTATTCCAAAGTACCGAAGTACAGTAGATAGCTCAGTGGGGTCAAAGGGCAAAGGACGTATAGAGATGACGAGGTCATCGGTCATCCGTCATCGACAAGGGAGAGAACTCGTTACTTGGTACGTGGCCCTAGGTGGCGTTGATGAATCCACGCGTCCATGTTGGGTTGGAGTATCTTCTTATCGGAAAGACTGTGGATCGGGCACTGGTATGATATGTGGACTGTTGACAATTGATTTACAAATATCTGATGAAATCCTCTTGGTTGCAATCATTTACAATTGCTTTACAAAAGTTGCTTTAAACTTGTTGATGAATTGTTGACTCCCGATAAAAAAAAATGTGTATCAAAAATTGTGAGGGAAATTTTATGGGTTGGAGAAGTCCAGATGGATACAGAGAATAAAGGTGTCGGGGTGTCAGAGTCATACTGGGATCCAACTACCACGGCAGCCTCCGCCTGGCGGATAGCGAGAGAGAGAGAGAGAGAGAGAGAGAGAGAGAGAGAGACAGACAGAGAGAGAGAAAGAGATAGAGAGAAAGAGAGAGAGAGAGAGAGAGAGAGAGAGAGAGAGAGAGAGAGAGAGAGAGAGAGAGAGATCAGCGAGCAGTCACACTAGCCACTGATTGTAGCCACCGTGCATCACGATAGCCACGCACCGAGCCATCCATCCACCCATCCACACAATCTTATCTTATCACGTGACTAGGTAGTTTGAAACCCGATGGTCTAAATAATTCATAATATCACGTCGACGGCCAGGGGATAAACAAACAGACTTGAGCATTTATATAGCGCAATATCCACTCATCGTGCTCAAAGCGCTTTACAATGGCTCCCTGGCCAACAAAAACATGTAAGACGAGGCATGACGCCTATTAGGCGATATTACAATTTTTTTTTCAGATAGGCATTGGCGATTGTTTTGTCCCGTGGAGAAATATTGCAACTTTACCAGAAGGCATTCTCCCCGTAGTCTATGCGAATGTGAAACAGCCTACTAGTGACTGTGTCTTTAACGTCATATTCATCAGGGGGAAACAATCGAATACCTGGTGGAGTTGACCCAAAACACTCTACCACTCGACCTACTATGATAAAGAGGAGGGGAGGGGGGAGGGACGGGTTACGGGGCATTTCGTTTTGTTGTTAATTTTGATTGGGGGCTTTTTTTGGGGGGGGGGGGGTGGTTTGGTTTTCTTTTTGTATTTTTAGTTTTCTCAAAAGATTATACAAAGGTACTCTTTGTTTACTTGTACGTTTTCTATCTTTTGTACCCGTCATGAATTATATGTAATTATATTGGGAGATTGGGGGTGGCATGGGGGGGGGGGGGGGGGGGGGGGCTGGTGGGGGGGGGGGGAGAAAGGTCACGGGTGTTTAACGTTAAAATGACAAGTCCATTCCATAACAATAGACTGTTAGTAAATTATGGGTTGATTTTCCCTAGCTTTGATCTCTTAATCAGTAGTCGTTAGTTCTTAAAGATTCAACATTAACCCTATCAGTGCCGTCACTAACTGATATGGTAGTTCTAACAGATTCAACATTAACCCTATCTACCATTGCCGTCGCTAACTGATATGTTAGTTCTAACAGATTCAACATTAACCCTATCAGTGCCGTCACTAACTGATATGTTAGTTCTAAAAGATTCAACATTAACCCTATCAGCGCCGTCGCATTAACCCTACCACTGCCGTCCCCAGCTGATAAAGTCTGACGACTGGTTTTGTTGACTTTCCTAATGTGATCGCCATTAGTGACGGTTTGTTTGCCCAGCTTATCACGTTGATTTCTACGGCGTACCAGTCACAATACAGTCTGCATGTAGATTCTAATTGATTCATTATGAGACAGCTCCTATCACAAACGCCTATTTCATGACTTCAGATTTTCACGTTTCCACGGGGGTTGGCAATAGGTCAAACAAAAATGAATACAACAGATTCGTTTCGGTCTCAAATTCCTTCTTCAGCCACGTAGACTTGACATCATCAATTCCGACTGGCCCTGCAGAGTTCTTTTCTATTGTTTTTCTAAATTCTATATGAAGGACGTCTTGGACGAAATATATTATTGGCCGAGGATGAGTTTTGATCCCGAAACATTAATATTAAGTGTTAAGTGATTTTTTGAAAGCTGTTTTGTTCTTTATTATTATTATTATTATTATTATTATTATTATTATTATTATTATTATATTATTATTATTATTATTATTATTATTATTATTATTATTATTATTATTATTATTATTATTTGTAATATACTTTTTAAAATCCACTGTCCCTTAGAGATAAGTCTTCCCCTTTACAAAAGTGTTTGACGCCTTGTGGAATGAGCTATTGATGCTTTATGTTTAATTTTTAAAAAACCCAAAAATACTCATGTCATTGACCAGCCAGATATACCATACAAACACACAAAACTGTGTGTAACCTTAAACGTTTATAGTCAGGTTGATAGAATTTAGTGAGAACTATTCATAAAAATGGCTGGCTAAAACAATAACAAAGAGCTGAGTGACGTCAATTTTGCTATCTGTTGGAAATCGCATTAACTGGCATTGGTTGCCAGACGATACAAAATATGACGTCATATGGTCAGATTGACTAATGTCGAGAGTGGTCAATGAATAGATTGGCAAATATGACAGCAAAACTCAAATTCAGGCGTTGTATCCTTGGGTAAGACATCCACACCATTATACCCATCCAGACGTGAGACCGTGAGCCACAAATTGACTTCAAGAGAAATTGTTTCTCCACTAAATTTTTATTTCAAAGTGATTTTCATCATTGACAATCCTAAACCTTTTGTTTACATTCCCTGGGACTCTCGAAATAGGGAAGATCCCTACAACTGTCTTCCGGTTTCTTTGTTTACTCGTGGTTGCTGTGCATGTATGTCAACTCGGTTCTCCAATGGGTTGCTGTGCACTTGTGGAAACTGCTCTCAAATCGGTTTCTCTACGTCAGCTTTATCAGATATCAGATATCAGTTATCAGATGTCTTTCACCACCACCACCACCGACACACACACACACAGTACCCCCCCCCCCCCCCCACAACCACACACAGGCGCGCGTTTCCTCTTCCCCTCAGATCTGCCGTATTCAACAAGACACATAAATCACATTTAACCAAATTTGGCCAGAAAAATCTTCCTTCATATACCGTTATAATAAAGTTACCATTATCTTGTCCAAAACGCTCAAACCTGGGAATTCAAGTAAGCCTTCAAGGGCATCCCAGGTTTGATCGGGGTGTTGTTTTTTTTGTTTTTCCAAGATGAGGGTCATTTTGAATCGATCGATATTTGAAGGATTAGTTTTGTGGCCAAAGTGTTTAAAATGAGTTGTATTTTTCCCAGTACGTCAGAGATGTGTGTGGTTGTTTACAATGTGAATGATGATGATTGGGTCTACAGCCATTTAGTCCAGCAATCAGTCATTTCAAGTTTTCCAAGTCTTCTCATATGTTTGAAGTACAAGTCGGCATCGGTGCCATTTGGCAATTTGTCTTTTTTTTTTTCTTCTTCCATTTTTCAGTAAAGGCATAAATTTGACAATCTGGAAACACAGTCTTCGATATTTGTCTGTACATAAACAAAAACAAAATGATATTTTGATATGATATTCTTCTTGGAAGATTTCATTTTCGTCTGTTTTGTTTTCTTTTTCTTTCTCTTTTTTTTTATTATTTGTTTATTTCGTTTAATTTATATATAATATGTTTGCTTTTGTTTGTGATTTTATTTTCGTTTGTTTTATTATTTTTTTTTTTGTGGGTTTTTTTTTTTTGGAGTAAAAGTAGAACCGTTCAAATGTTCATTTGACTAGTTTTACTAAACCTTACGATAACGGACGTAATTGTCAAAGATGTAAACACCGTATGTTGATTGAATTACCAGGGACTCATGCTATATGACAATTGTTGTAAAAATACGTCAATGTTAATAACTCGATAGCCATCATAGCAACATGACGTCACAGAGAAATACAGAATAACATCCGTCTGTTTTACTCAATAGCAATTTGTAGTATTCTCCGTCAATTGGGGCTTTTCGTTATCTCTAAAAACTGACACAATCTTTTGTCACCAACACGAGCAGGAAGCTAGTTGATGGAGGTTATTTCTGCCATGTCTTAATTAAACCCATGTACCTAATCAATCCATCTGAATAGACAAAAGGGATATCAGCTAAATTCCGGCGTTGCTAAAGTGGTCGAACCACAGAGTTATTCTCCTGACAGTCAGCCTCCATCTGATCGTTGTATTCCCTGGATGTCTGTAATGGACGCCTCTTTGGTCATACAATCTCAGAGAGTGTCATACCACTAGACCATTGTAATCGATCGACATTTGAAGGGCGAGTTTTCTGGCCAAATATTTACAGACGTGTTTTTCCAGAGTACGACAGTGGACTGGTAACTGAGGACAATCAAAAGGAGGAAATGGTATAGAAACCAATGGAGACATTTATCACCAATACCTTTTTTGTATCTAAATTTAAGAATCGGCATGCTAGTTTGGTCTCTCTAAATCAAGAGCTGTCTCTACTTGAAATGTCAAAAATTACTAGTTTCCAGGGGGTAAAAAAGAAAAATTCACTTTAAACAGCTTGAGAAATAAACAATTTACTCTTAGCAGGTCCAAAAATGCTCCAAAGTCCTGAATATAGGATCCAAGAAGTTTAACTTCCCTTTTCAAAGAGATTCATTTGTCATAGAGACCTGTACAGCTCAGTAGCTGGAGCTAAAAATTCGTATTTCTCCGAACTTTTTGCATTGCTAGTTTGGTCTCTCCAAAGACACCCCATCCTTTTTTTCTCGCAATTAATTATCATTGTTTCACATTATTTGTTCCATTTTTCTTTTCTTCTTTTTTTTTCATTTGGCAACAAATCACTTTGTCATTATGCGTTTGCATGTCTGCGTGATCGTTTGCTTGCGTGTGCGTGTGCGATTGCGTGTTATTGTTATTATTATTCATATCCCATTATTAATACCGCTCCCTCTACCCCCCCCCCCCGTCCCCAACAACACACACACATACACACACACACACACACACACACACACACACACACACCACCCCTTCTTACTATTCCTTCACTCACGTTCGTTTGGCCTACTTTATTTTTTTTTTATTTAGAGCCATATTTCGTTTCCTAGAAATAATGTAACGACTTCCGCCACCGGTTTCAGATGCCGGGACAACAGAAATTCCACAGTGATCGAGCTTGATAAACGCCCCACATTATTGGTATCGAATTCCCAGACAGATGGGCATTTCCGGTATGGACTGGATTTGGAATTCGTCATTCTGGGCCGTCTTCCACCGTTAGACGCCCGTTATCGGTTCCTACTTTACCCAGTAAACTCTTGTATCCAGAAAGACGTGTATCTAAAAATTTGGCCAGAAAACTCGTCCTTCAAATAGCAATCGATCTAAATGACCCTGATCTTGGCAAAAACTCTCAAACCTGGGACTTCGCGAAGTCTTCGAGGAATTCCAAGATTGAGAGTTTTTTGCCAAGATGAGAGTCATTTAAATCGATCGATATTTGAAGGACGAGTTTTCTGGCCAAATTGTTAAAACCGCGTCTTTTTCTGGAGTACGACAGATAAATGGTTATAGCATCTTCATGCCGGATCGCATGACGAAATGTTGCCGTTTTAATGTCAAAACAAATGGAAATTGCTCTTTTGATTTTGGGTTCCTTCAATTCGTCTATGTTTTGGATTTCCTGAAATATCGCTGTAATTCTTACATCCCTTGTGTGTGTTTTGGGTATTATTTACGTCTGTGGTTCAAGATGATTTCCGCCGTAAAGAAGGACATTTTCTGTTTTGTTTGTTTGTTGGAGGAGGAGGGAGAGGGGAGGGCGGAGGAGGAGGAATAGGGGGGAGATGTAGAGGAAGAAGAGGAGGAGGAGGAGGTGGTGGTGGAAAAGAGAAGAAGAGAAGAAGAAGAAGAAGAAGAAGAAAGAAGAAGAAGAAGAAGAAGAAGAAGAAGAAGAAGAAGAAGAAGAAGAAGAAGAAGAAGAAGAAAGAGGAGGAAGTGGGAGGAGATGGAGTAAAAATGTAAAGAAGAATCAACAACAATGACAACAATAACAACAATAACAACAACAACAAGACTAGCCACACGAAGCAAGGGGCAGACAACTCCCATGAAATATAGAACCCAGTTCCTGGCTTACCAATGACATGGCTTGTTTCCCCTTCTATCCGCCATGAAATGGGCTTTTCTTTGAAATCAGATTTTACCGTTTCTCTCTCTTGGCTTGGCTTATCTCCCTTTATCTGACAGAGAAAGATACAGATAGATATCTGTGAGGCGTTTATAGATTCGTTGTTGTCAACTGCTGGCAAAATAATGACTGTTTGTATTTTATGTCAGATAATATCAACAGTAAAACATGATAATACATTAATTGATTGAATTAAACCGACGTTCATTTATTTGCAGGTCTGATAACCCAATTCTTTATGGCCTCATTGTTAACATGTGATGGAAATCTCAAAAAACAAAAGAATAAAAAATAAAAAAAAATTTTTTTTAAAATGACGCATAATATTGTCCATTACAAAATGTTACCATAAGGATGTTTGGATGTCAGACCTGCATATATGTAGATACACGTCGAATTGATCCATAATATAACCCTCCCCATACCAACTACAAGAAAATTGTCACATTCGTTAAAATAAAAAAACAAAAACAAAAACCTCGAGTATTTATATTAGCGCAATATCCACTAAACGTGCTCAAAGCGTTTTACAAGGGGTCCCCAGCCAACAGCAACACCAAACATGTGAGACAAGACATGACATGAGGTGATATACAATGTTTTGGGGTATTTTTCTTTCCCTACAAAGACCACAATAAGTGTCTTATTGTTTTAATGCAGTTTTAAATCTGTAAATCAATTTATAAAAATGTCCAATGTTAAACCAGAGCACTGGCCAGACAGACCATGTCCGATATTATTCCTGGATGCAGTAGTCAAGGAATACGGGCGGAACAATTATTGGTTTTATTTGTTCTGTATTTGTTTTGTTTTTTTTGTTGTTTTTTTTTTTTTTGTTGTTGTTGTTTTTTTTGGGTTGGTTTGCTTGTTTGTTTTGTTTGTTTTGTTTTTTTTTTGTGTGTTTTTGTTTTGTTGTTTCTTTTTGAAACAAAAGTGGAGGGTAACAAAAATAAATCTGGTTTGTTTGTTTGTTGTTTTTTGTTTGTATGTTTTTATTTTTCTCTTTTTTGCTGTTGTTGTTTTATTATATTTTTTTTTTGTTATGTTATTTAGGGACTATTGGCCGGAGTCTATATTTCTTTTTCCATTTTTTTCTGGGTTTTTTCTTTGTTAGTTTCTCTGGGTGGGGATGGGGGGGGGGGGGGGGGGGGTGGAGGTGGTTGGATGGAGGAACAGGTTCGAGCCGTTGTTTAGAGATCAAAGACGGAAATGGAAGGGG
>NW_027622217.1:0-2500 GCF_034508935.2 Berghia stephanieae
TACCTATGATGTTCGCATGGGTGTACGATCCGATAGTGATGTCGTTTCTTCTCTTTACTAGCCTATCCTGCTTCTTTGGTTTGTGATTGTATTTTTGACAGGGGATATTTTTTTTTCTGTAAATCTTCTGCCTGTTTGTTCTTGGTTATTTATAATTTAGCTTATGATATCTTTAGGTTATGATTTTGATTTACATTTGTACTATTTTTGTTAGATTGCTTGTTTTTTTGTTTCAGCGGTCTCTCAATTGTGTTGGAAGAGACCTAAAGCAACAAACAAACAAAAAACACATTATTGCTACATTAATCTGCACACAATCCTCTCGGTCTGGGTGGGGGTCCTGACCTCCCACAGTGGGCAGGGAGGTACATGCTGTGTCTTCTATCCCTCCATACCCGTTTTCCAATTGTTTCCTGTCATTGTCTTGGAATGAGATTACTTGGTTTTGTCCTGGCTCTGGCCGGATACCCTGGCTGGGAGGGAAACAGTCAAATGTATAGTTTTGGGAGATGATCTTTTTTTTCCTTGTAAATCATCTCTGTTATACATTGTATTATGTTTAGTTTACATATTATATTATACGATTGGTACACATTTGATTGTATTCCTCTTAATTGGGACCTGTGCTTGTGTCTGGATGAGACTTATGTGATCTTTGAGTACTTTGGCGGTGTGCTCTTGGAATCTACATCTGATCCCTATTTGTTCCCAGTTCACCTTTGTCTCTCTTGGGTGCTTTGATTGCAATTCTAGAATCTTTTATTATCCCATTTTCTTCCTTTTTACTGGCGCTGATATAACCTACTAAATGTGTTGCAAGCGCGGTAAAACCCTTAAAAACAAAATTACGTTGTTTTTTTTACTACATAACATCATAATAATAATAATAATAATAATAATAATAATAATAATAATAATAATAATAATATCTGTATTGTCACCAAAAACTGATTACATTGACTACATGACTTATTTAAGGGGCGGTTTGGGTCTAATTATTAGGAAAATCCTTCAAAAATTTGATTTTGAGATTTTGGTGGAAAATATTTTATTATTTTAGAAATAATATAATTGAAGTCCAAATTCTTAAAGTAGACTATAAAGGCACGAAATACACAGTCGAAAATGGTACAGGTAGTAAGAAATGTGTGAAAAACGGGAAGCCATTTTGCTATTTTCTCAAAATGTCATTTTTTTTCGGGTATGGGAAACTGTGTCAAACGTTACTCAGAATCTATTCAATGGAATTGTCTGAAAATTTCCAGTTATCACAGAGATAATGTATTATGTCACCATAGAGAGATTTATTTGATTAAGATTTGTGAATTTTAAATTATAATCCTAAATCTGAATTTTTTACATCAATTTTGTCATAACATTTTGATTCTCAACTTTGTAATGATCTAATAAAAATTCCATAAGCTAAAGCCGTAAAATCTCTCTATGGTGACACACTATGGTACAATGTTGACAAGAGGGAAGAATATGGAGGTCATTCCTTCATTAGTTTTTGTGGAACGTTTGCCGCAAGATTGTTATATTTTTTTTATGTCAGACCCCCAAATTAGATCGCAAAATGGGTATGAACACAGATAATTAAAAATTTTCACCATAAATGTTGTTTTTTAACCTATATTGATGATACAGAATGATTAAAACCGCCCAATATAGGTTATTAAATTTTTTTTAGAAAAGACCCAAACCGCCCCTTAATATTACATTTGCTCCATTACTGATTACACGTATTATTTGCTACATTAATCTGCACACAATCCTCTCGGTTTTACATGCTTTAGTGTATTAAAGGGTGAAGTTAAAGCAAAGTATTAACTAAAGTTTAATACCGCAAATTGGACTTATTTTCATTGTCAGTGCTGCAATTTATCTACTTACTATTCATAGTATGGAGTAAATTGAAGCGCCACAGATTAAATAAGCCAATTTTTTTCTCTTCAGATTTTGACCGATATTATTAAATTTGGCCGATTTTCGATCTCCGTACAAGGGCTAGGTGGGGATCCTACCTTCCATAGCGGGCAGGGAGCTACTTTGTCTTCCCTTTTCTTGGATGCTTTATTGTAATTCTAGAACTTTTTACTATCCCATTTTCTTCCTTTTTACTGGCGCTGATATAACCTTAATGTGTTGCAAGCGCCGTAAAACCCTTTAACACACACACACACACACACACACACACAATTGCACGTTTCAATCACCATTAATTGAATCTCGCTTTTTGATCTTTTTTTACTTGTAATTTCTTTTTTGAAAAATAAACTTTGGATATTGTGAAATAGTCTTTGTTGTTTATAGTCTTGAAAAAATTTGTCCTTCTACCCCTGGTGGCGCTGATATGACCTTAATGTGTAACAAACGCCGTAAAACCCTTTTTAAAAAAAGCTCTAACCCTGGGCCATCTTTAGGTAATTAGATTAGCGGAAGAGTAGCGTCCCTTGATTGGACGTCACCCATAGTCTGACGTCACCGGCGGAAAAGTTAT
>NW_027622217.1:10000-13719 GCF_034508935.2 Berghia stephanieae
GCATACTCAATGTCTCAATCGTTTCTATGTTATATGTTTGTGATGAGAATATTGGCTATTAAGCTTAACTGCTGGTCAAAATTACTTCGCGATGGTGGCGAACGAATCGGCGATCTCAAGAAGTGGGTGAGAGAGGGATCAAGTAATGACTTTGGGTTTGAAACGAATATTTTTGTGTTCGTGGATAGCTCACACGGTAGAGCCACGCTCTCACCTGCCAGGCGGAGTTGTCGTACCAATAAGGTCGCAGGTTCAAACCCCACCACCGCCGCGAAAAAAATTTTTATTCTCTATTGTCTTCTGGCACTTTTCTACTCACTTCATATCTTGTTGTTACCAACATAAGTGCCTGCTCCACTCACTTTTCTGAATTAAAAATTCACCCCATACACCGGAGCATACTCAATGTCTCAATCGTTTCTATGTTATATGTTTGTGATGAGAATATTGGCTATTAAGCTTAACTGCTGGTCAAAATTACTTCGCGATGGTGGCGAACGAATCGGCGATCTCAAGAAGTGGGTGAGAGAGGGATCAAGTAATGACTTTGGGTTTGAAACGAATATTTTTGTGTTCGTGGATAGCTCACACGGTAGAGCCACGCTCTCACCTGCCAGGCGGAGTTGTCGTACCAATAAGGTCGCAGGTTCAAACCCCACCACCGCCGCGAAAAAAATTTTTATTCTCTATTGTCTTCTGGCACTTTTCTACTCACTTCATATCTTGTTGTTACCAACATAAGTGCCTGCTCCACTCACTTTTCTGAATTAAAAATCCACTTTACTATCGCATCGTTCCTTCGCGAAGATTCGACCTTCGCTCATCCAACAAACCCCCCCCCCCCCCCACCTCCGCCGTGACCCTTTCACCTCGCCCCCTCCACCCCCCCCCCCCCCCCCCCTACTGTTCCACTACAGCGTTCTACTACTACTACTACTACTACTACTACTACTACTACTACTACTACTACTACTACTACTACTACTACCAATATGTCTTTTATCTTCCATTATAGTCTGGAAAGTTCTGTTCCCTGACGCTGACCTTTGCTTATCAATTAGATCACCCCCCTGGGGCACCCTATCCTCTACCCACGCCACGCTAACATTTCATTCATACTGCAACCACCATTGAGTACAGACGATACAAGTTATTTTTCATTATATTTTATTTGTTTTCCACGTTTATTTGTGTATTGTTGTGCTGACGAAGGGTTTGTACCCGAAACGTCCATTGTCTGTTTTGTTCCCATACGAAGCCTTTCCATTTTCACTCTTTCGTTAGTATTTTACGATCACCGGCTTCAGGCAGCCCTTACCGTTTTCTACTATTTCGCTGTACTACACACTGGATCTCAAGTCCTAGCAAAAAATACAAGTCGATTTTATTTCTCATAAAAAAAGAATTGTACAAGAATAATAAGGGGGCTAAATGCTCTTTTAAAATCTTTATTTCATTCAAAAATGTAATTGTAATATGGGCAATAGTAGGCTAATACTAATATAAAAAATAAAATAAACAAAACATTACCTTGCTCCGTCAATGATAATTATTGGGCACGAAACGCAAGAAGTTCAATCTGCAGACACTATATATAAACTATAGATTGACTATAAAAATATAGTGTTTCGCTGTTCAACAGCTCATCAGTGCAGCTTGGAACTCAAAAAAATCAGTTGGATACCTACAGGTTCCACAGAGTTCAATCTGCAGACACTATATATCTATTATATCTTTTGTAAATGTATACATAATGTTATGTACATACTGGTCAATTGTTAATCCAAAAAAAAATATGCAACAGTGATGACAATAAACAAGTGATGACAATAAACAAAGAGATGTGATTTTATGGTAATAAGAAGGAAAAGGAATGAGAAAACATAGAGTTGGACTTGACATGGAGACACATGTGGCATGGAACTGGCGATTGATATATAAAATGGGCAGCCCTTACATACCCCACATACGTAGTGAGCTCCCGCAGGAATCTAAACCCGATGGTTGTCTGAAACATGTGCCTCCAGTCTTATCCAATAATGAGAAGGAAAAGAAGATGACCTATGCTCTTTTCGTAAGAGTTTGATAAGGAACAAATTCAAGAAAAGTAGAAATAGTGTGAACAAGAGCATCCATGGTTTCTCTCGACAATACTCCTCCTCGTGGTTTCATCCCTAACCTGCTCCAGTCCTTGAACCAAGTCAAAGCATCTTGAAGAAATGAGAAATTGGAATCAGAAATGGAATTAATTGGCTTGCACCTCTCATCCCTCAATCTCCTGCCTTTCAGCGGATGCTTGACATTTAGAACATTCCATAGCTGTACAATGAACAATATAAATGATACTGTCCCACTGACATTGACATTCCATTTGGATCCAAAGTGCTCCAAGGCAGCAGCATTCCGTCTGTCAAAAATTCTCAACATCAGTGGAACACTCTGTTTCTCAGTAGACGATGGATTCAAACATTTTCGATTCAAAGATGGAGCAAGTTTCACGACTGATGACTTCTCTTCCTCGTATACTTTTGTAATGTGACACATGGATCCTCTCATAACTGAAGATGAAGGATTTTCATTGTTGGTCAGTACAGGTGGTAACATAAAAGTCTTCTCCAAGTCTTTTTGAGACGTCCAGTTATTTCTAATACATTTGAAAAGGTGGACAGTATCAAAAATAAAAAATAAGTTTCTCTGAAGGAATGACAGGATTTGGAATAGATGGACAAAGACTTCCCCCAGACATTATAGCAAAGGCATTGCAGTTAATTCTGTTGTTGTCAGAAATAACACACAAAACATGAAAACCAACATCATGAAGAACTTGCAATGTTTTAAGAAGCAAACATTGCAAATAACGAGCATCAATATTTTTTACAGGTAAAATGGCAACAACATCTTTCTGTTTACAAAGAACTGAGGAAATCATGAAGACCTGGGCAGTGCTTGCCTCAGAAACCTGACAATTATATGCAGAGCCCTCAACTTTCCCCCCTTTATACGACAACTGGTGAGAAATATGAATTTCGTCCATCATGAGAACGACATCACGCTCATGTTCTTGCATTTTAAGACATCGCTGTCTTAAATATGCTTCATGATCTTTAGAATTAGGAAAACCAGTCTTCATTTCAAAGACAGAGGAAAGTTTTCTAAGATAGGACTGATGAGGCAAAGTAAGAAAGGAATTCCTTAGAAGAGAATAGGCACGAGGAGCAGATGCAAACAACTGGAATGCCCAGATAAGGTAGAGCAACTGTAACGTTTTACAGACAAGTTAACTAACTTAAGCTGCTCAACCAAAAACCTAACTTTTGGCATGAACAAAGACTTGGACTCATCATCTTCATCATTGTCAACACTGTTGCATAGACTATCAATAGCTGAAACATAAAGTTGCAGCTGGTCCTCCAAGTTACTTCTATCAAATCCATTCCCATGACAAAAATGGGAAAGGACAGTGTCAAATTGAGACCAGCATGTAAGAGTTGGGGAGAAGTTTTCCCAAAAATCCATGCAATGGCGCTATCAGGAACCCTTTCTGAAAAACAAAGAAAAAAATAATGGTCAAGTCATCACACTAACATATATTATAATTTCCATGCTTCAATGAAAAATAAGTTGTATCTTTTTTATTGTCTTCTTTCATCATTTAAACAAGATCCATATAAAATGGTTGATAGTGAGATAATAATATATCTTTTAATTGTATATAATAA
>NW_027622218.1:0-5000 GCF_034508935.2 Berghia stephanieae
GCATTGTTGATAGGTAAAAAAGCCAAATTATTTCTAGTTACACTTGACACAAATTCTTCACATGATTGAGCTATAAACAAATATAAAAATCAAGAAAATCGGCGATCTATAAAAAAGTTGTTTAACAATGCTAAAAAAAAGAAAAATTATTTTTAAAATCAAATTTATTCGTAAAATAATTGGTTTTCAACCGATTTTTCTGAAATAAGTACCAATGTTCTTTTTTTTCAAGCTCATTTCAGCAATGTGACTTTCAAATTCCTCTGAACTCTATTTTCCATAATAGCTATTATTTGCAGACCAAAGGCATAGAAAGCAGTAACTCCATGATAATCATAATAATTATAGTTATTTCATTTGTATGTCAAACATAGATCGATCATTTTTGTATCTCTCGAAGATTCAGACGTTCATTGAGGATGTGACAGTTCGGAGAGGGCAGATGTTGGATCAAATCACCACCTGCTATTGGCGGAGCTTAAGCTCCGACTCAGAAAACAGATAACACACAAGAGGAAAATTCCTGGTGAATACACTAGATTGGGAAAAGAATAAGGAGATTAAACTGCAAGTGAGTAATAGATTCCAACTTCTAGCTGATCTCGAGGAGGACATAGATGGTCACGAGGTATTGGGTGTAAAGAAATCGGAACATAAAGAATGGATAAGTCTCATCACCTTGGACCTGACTGAAAAGATGAGAACAAGGAAGAAAAAAAAGTGAATGCAAGTCGAACAAGGACTTTAAGACTGGATGCACAAGAGCAGTATGGAACCACAGCTAAGGAAGTCAAAAGATCTGTGAAGAAAGACAAAGAAGCATTCATGAATAGACTTGCAGAGAAGGCAAAAGCAGCAGCCACAGGAGGACACATGAGGATCCTTTATCAAACTACCAAGACACTTGCTGGAAAATATGGGAAACCAGAGGTACCATTCAAAAACCAAAAATGATGGGAAAACTATTCATGCAATAGAGGCTCAATCTATGCGATGGAGGAACTGCCTACTAACAGACCACCCACCGGAAATTTTGCCTGCAAGAAATGATTTACCAATTAGCTGTGATCTACCAACGATAGCAGAGATTGTGGGTGCCATTAACAAGATGAAAAAGGGGAAAGCTGATGGACCAGACAAGATTCTATCGGAGGATTTAAAAGTTGATGCTGAAAGAAATGCTGAGGCCCTTCACCCAATATTTGAGATAATCTGGAATGACGGGATATTCCCAAAGGATTGGAAGGAAGGACATCCTGTCAAGCTTCCAAAGAAAGGAAACCTTAAAAATTGTAATAATTATCGAGGAATCACTCTTCTCTCTATCCCCGGAAAGGTTTTCAATTGTATTATTCTATAGAGAATTAAGAATTTAACAGATGCTAAACTGTGGGACGAACAGGCAGGTTTTTGGAAAAACCGTTCAACCACTGACCAGATGCCTCTCTGCGAGTCATAGTGGAACAGTCTATATAATGAAACTCTCCCCTTATTGTCAACTTTCTGGATTACGAGAAGGCTTTTGACGTATTGACAGAGCAACCATTGTGGAAAATTCTGGAACATTATGGACTCCCTGATAAATTAGTAAACCTCATTAAGGAAGTGTATAAAGCATCAAGTTGCAGGGTTTTGCACGAAGATCAGCTTATGACAGCTTTGAAATGCAGACTAGTCGTGTCAAGCAGGGATGATTGCTCTCAACATTTTCATTATCTAATTTTATGTAACTTTACTATAAAAAATTGCATGTTATGTATCATCATCATCATCATCATCATCATCATCATGTAGTTCCATATCTGAAGCAGACGTCGGAGGTCATCTTCCGCCAAGCTGATCTATCTCTTGCCAATTCTATTAAAGCAGCGCCACCTTTCTCACCTTCATCTGTCCAAGTTCTTATCCCTTTCAAATAAGTTATTCTTTGTCTTCCTCTTATTCTTTTCCATTCATCTTTCCAGTCAAGGCGAGTACTTCCAAACCAGGGTGGCGGATAATGTGTCCTAAAAATTCCATTCGGCGTTTGATGATTTTTGTTATCAGTGATCTTTTTCTGTTTGCTATTTCTAAAATTTCTTCATTTCTTTTCCTTTCCATCCATGACACCCTCATCATTCTTCTGTAAAGCAACATTTCCGCTGCCTCCAGTCTTTTAACCATGGTCTTGTTTATGGTCCAGCTCTCACAACCATATAGCAGCACAGACAATACATAGCAATCCAGGACTTTGATTTTTGTTTTCATGCTAATATTCCTGTTTTTCATAATTGTATGCAGCTGGTTGAATGCATTCTTCGCCATACCTATTCTTTTCTTTATTTCACAATCTGATTTTCCATTGGATGTTACATTGAAGCCTAAATATTTGAAACATTCAACTTGTTGTATTGTTTGTCCTCTGCTTGTTATTACACAGGCTGGTGGGTTATTATTTTTAGATACCGTCATACAATCTGTTTTAGATATATTCAGTTCCAGTCCCATATTTTCACTACTCCTGACTACAACATCCAGTAATTCTTGTAGTTCATGTTCAGATTCTGCCAGTAGAACCGTATCATCTGCATACCTCAGATTTGTTACATTCTTTCCTCCAATACACACCCCTTTCTTGTGTTCGATATCTCTTAATATCATTTCACTATAGAGGTTGAATAAATCTGGAGACAAAACACACCCCTGCCTAACTCCTCTTCTAATAGGTGTAAAACTGCTTAGCTCGTTGTCAACACGCACCGCTGCTTCTTGTTCCCAGTACAAATTCCGTAATATTCTTAAATCTTTACCATCAATGTCCAAGGATAATAGAATTTTGAATAGTTTTTCGTGTTGTACTTTATCAAAGGCTTTTGAATAGTCGATGAAACACATATACAGATCTTTATTTACTTCAATACATCTTTCCATCAGCATTGATAATGTGAATATTCCATTTCTGGTACCCTTGTCCTCAACAAAACCAAATTGCATCTCCCCAATTTCAGGTCGTAGTTTATTCTTATTCTTAGTAAACTTATCTTCAAAAGAATTTTGTGAGGTGGCTCATTAGGCTAATAGTTCTGTGTTGTTCACAATCAACTGCCCCTGGCTTTTTTGGTAATGCTATAAAAATGGATCGTTTCATATCAGTTGGCATTTTTCCTGTGTCATACACTTGATTTAGAAGGTTTCTGATGATTCAATCCCCCATTCACCCAGGCCAGTCAAGGCTTCAATTGTTATGGCATCAGGTCCTGCAGCTTTTCCATTTTTCATGCTTTTCATAACGTTCCTAACTTCATCTTTCATTATAGAAGGCCCTTCCAGTTCTTTTATCATAGGCATTTCTCCTCGATTATCATGAAAAAGTTCTTCAATATATTCTGACCATCTGTTTAGAATGCAGTCTTTGTCCATGATGGTGTTTCCACGCTTGTCTTTGATGCATCCACTTTTAGCACCTGATTTAGTTTTGTTTGTCATTTCTTTGATTTTCTGATGGAAGAATTTGCCATTTTTCTCTTTGCAGGACATTATATAGTGACATTGTTCATTTATCCAGTCTTCTTTAGCTTCGTTGCATTTTCTTTTTATCTGCCTGTTCAGAGTCTTGTATTTTTCTTCCTGATTTTTGGCCTTTCTTCTCTCCTTCATTAGTTCTAATATCTCTGGAGTAATCCATTTCTTCTTCTGCAACTTAAGTGTGGTTGGAACATCTTCTTCTAATGATGCAGCAACACTGTCTTTAAACTGCTCATATTTCTCTTCTATATTCGTTAGTTCTCCAAGCACTTCAAACTTGTTTCTTACTGATAGTTCAAATTTTTCTTGTATCTTCTGTTCCTCCCGGAGAATGTCTAGTTTGTATTTAGGTTTAGCCTTTGCTCTTTTGCAGATTTTCAATTTAACTCGTATGGGGCATAGCACAGGTGGTTACCTGATCGCTGTTACAGTCAGACCCCGGCATAGATTTGGCATACAAAACTGTGAGTTTCGGAAACGTTTGCTGATGAGTATGTAATCTATTTGGTTTCTCACTCCATCTCCAGGACTTTTCCATGTCCACTTCCTTCTATTGTGGTTTGTTGACCAAGTATTTGTGATTGTCAGATCATGTTGACGGCACCATTGAATAAGACGGTCACCTCTGTCATTTTTGTCTCCCAGACCATGTGGGCCCACAATATCTTCTATTCTTTCTCGGCCCACCTTGGCATTAAAATCGCCCATGATGAGTTTTATGTCTGAAGACTTAAACTGATGCATTGCCTTATCTATTTGTTCATATAAATTTTCCACTTCTTCATCATCGTGACTGGTGGTTGGGGCGTATATTTGTAAAATATCAAAATAAAAAGATTTTGCTTGTAGTTTGATTGCCATTACTCTGTCTGATATGGGCCAGAATCCTTTGACTGCTCGCGCCGTTTTATTATCTAGTATAATTCCAACTCCCCTTTGGTGTTCTCCTCCTCCTGAGTATATAATTTTTACAGTCATCATAATTAAGTTCTCCTGCTCCTTTCCATCTAACTTCTGATAATCCTAAATATTGATATTCAATCTCTTCATTTCCATAACTACATTTGCTAATTTTCCTTTCTGATACAGACTTCTTACATTCCATGTTGCTGTTCGTAATGTTTGGTGTGCACAGTAGCTGGATGACGGTCGAGAGTCACCTGTTCACCTGCATGACTATCTCTACCGGAGGAGGCTGTAATCGAGTTGCTCGAAAAACATCCATTGACGTCGTTGACTAGATTCGCTTGGACGGACATCATGACGATCTTGGGATGATACGTCAGTGGTTTCCCGTTGCCTTCTGACGGATTTTTATCTGGTTTACTCCATAGCCTTTTGACCTCCCGGTCATAACCCACAAGGCAGTGGAAGCATTTGGCAGGTTTTAAGGCGCCTCCCTTTCGCCTTGATAGTTCCTTCATAGAGTATATGAGGCATTTTGTATGTGTAGCTGTGCTGCCAGACTACCCAACCTCACTCTCCACGACTATCGC
>NW_027622218.1:10000-13725 GCF_034508935.2 Berghia stephanieae
CAGTTCAACAACAACAAAAATTATGTATTAAAAAAATCGAAGTGGCTATTTTTACAGTCCCGTAGAGATAGTTCTCCTGGCTATTTTTACTGTCCCGTAGAGATGGTTCTCGGGGATAGTTTTACAGTCCCGTAGAGATCGTTGTCTGGGCTATTTTTACAGTCCCGTAGAGATGGTTCTCGGGGATAGTTTTACATTTGAACGGCGTCGATAATCTACTATTTTAAAAAATGAAGCAAGAAAGACTCTTCTAGAATGGAAGTCACCAGGAGAACGATTGCTCAAGGCAAGATTCTACTCAAAACATGCGAAATTTAAATTGACAGTAATCGTCTGTTATGCCCCACAAGAGGACACGAGTGAGGACGAGAAATTAAAGCTTTTTTGATAAGATAAATCAAATAGGTCAAGAGACTCCAAAGCATGATGTACCTATAATGCTTGGTGACCTAAATGCTAAGGTTGGACGAGATAATGACTGTTGCTGTGGTAGTAGTCGCATGTGGTGCATGGTGGATGTAGTTTTTTTATTTTAACTTCTATTATTTGCAGGAGAAGTAAGACATGAATCATGAGCAACGGCGAGTGTGTGTGTGTGTGTGTGTGTGTGTGTGTGTGTGTGTATGTGTGAGTGAGTGAGATAGAGATAGAGAGAGAGAGTGTGTGTGTGTGAGAGAGAGAAAGAGAGAGAGAGAGAGAGAGAGAGAGAGAGAGAGAGAGAGAGAGAGAGAGAGGAGTAATCTGACAGATATAAAGATGTGAACGAATGATCAAGTTGGAGAGGAGAGGACGGGGAAATTTTCATGGATTGGATTGGGGTAACAAAAACAAAGGAAAACACGATCTTGTCAAGTTTCAGAGATGAAGGAAAAGTTGAAAGGTTCAAAATCTCAATTCTAAATCACACAAAATGTTTCAATTATCCCTCCTTTTCTTTCCTTCTCAAACCAACACACTCATTCAACTTCAAGCCATTCGACAACACGCCATTTTGAACATTTCCTATCACGTCGTTCCACATTGATGATCTCTCCGTCGTATTTCTATAATCATCTTCTCGAGATTGATTATGAAATTCCAATTCTATAGCCGTCCTCTTTGATGGCTTATCGAAAGATACAAGTAGATTTCTTTTCGCAGCTGTACGAGAGTGTCGTATCGTATCGTATAGTTTAAAAGCGTTTATGTTTTAAAAGGCTTTAAATGCTCTATGAAACGTTCTTGTATCGCTACAATTTTTCAAAGTTATATAAACAGCATTCATTGTTAATATGACAATATTGAGTATGATATAATCAGTATTTCAATTGATTTAAAACTAGAGATTTCATTTCGGTAATTGCGACAGAATATAGATAATAAGCAATAAATTATAAATTCAAAATTTAAGGCAAACTATATTAGTTGTAAGTTTATAGCAGTTAAAACGAATTGTTATTATTCTGAAACAAGTATGACGTGAACTCATAATCACGAGCCGGAACTACGTGTCAGCACGTAATCCATATTTTGTAGTGCGTAACTTGTTTACATATTTAACAGTGTAAAATCTCGAATTTTATGACAGCGGTTTTAAAGCCGTTTTTTATGAGTCTTAAATAAAGAACATTTTATGACACGGCATCAACACGATCCAAAATCTTTATTCAGTTAAGACAAAATGATTCAAAGGTTGACACACATTTTTCAACTTTTGATAGAGGCACAGTTGAGGCAGACCAGAGAAACACGCACCATTAATAAAAAGCTGACTATAGTTACGTGCGTGTATACGCTTGTAGCACTACCCTTGTCGTACCTATCCTATATATATATTGACAAAAGCTCTCCAACCTGAGACTTCTAGAAATCGCTCGATATTTGAAGGACGATTTTTCTGGCCAAATATTTGAATATGAGTTTTTCCAGAGCACTCCAGTTATCTTGTTAAAAAAGTAGTCCTTTGGAGCCTTTAGGCCCCTGTGTGACGAGCGATTTTCACTCGCTTGCGCGTCTACTGCAAAATCCCTTCAATTGGTCAGTGGACAACATATTTGCAAAAGGAAATCAACTTGAATTAAATCACTTAACATGGACAGTTTTCGTCTACAATTAAGCCAATGTTAATATAAAACGGTTCCAAATTTCGGTTAAGGGATAAAGGAATGGATCAGTCAAGATAACGGATACTTACCCCATTGAAGGACTCTGCTGACCCGGTGACGTCTTCGCCAAACAAGCAGCTTCGTGCGTGGAACAACAGTTTGAAACATGGTTATGGTCGGACCTATGAAATCGTTTGTGGACGGAGTTTAGCGAGAAAACGAAAATGCGAATGCATACATCAAAGGGTAGGTTTATATCATCAAAGGATGTCTTCATGATTGACATGGCCATATAGGGAACTCATTATCCAAAAACAATCTGAACACTAGAGGGTTAATCTACCGCCACCATCTATTCGTGTAGAATTGTGAGTAAAGCGTCTTCGATCAATCATAGGCTCTCTACTCGGACGACCGCCAAGGTATTACGATTCTGTTTTGCATTAACACCTTTTTGAGTAGGCCTAATAACTAAAATCTAAAAGTAAAAATTATAATTGTGAGGAATTTGAAATTCACCTTGCTGAAATCAGCTTGAAAAATGATGAACATTGGTCTTTATTTCAGAAAAATCGGTGAAAACCAAGTGGTTTACGAATAAATTTGATTTAAAAATTGCGTTTTTAAGCAACTTATTTATTTATCGGCCGATTTTCTTGATTTTTATATCATTTTTCACACCACAATGAGACGAACAAGTTGATGTACTCGTCTGATTAAAACGAGTTTAAAACACAAATTTAGTTTTTTAAAATTGAAAATCCAACCTTACAAAGTAATTCATGAGCGTTGAAACAGTGACGCAAGAATTAACTATACACCCTCGTGGCCAAGGACACAGGGCTTTTGTTGTTACACAAACATTCGTCACTTTCAGTCAACGGTGTCCTTCGAAGGCGTACCACCTATATGAAGGCCTTCATCGTTTGCAGCATCGGTATTACTGAGATCTCGTTCATTTGACGAGATGCGAAGTAAGAAGTCTAAATCCCGTAATTTTTTTCTCGTATCTCGTCGATCGGTACGATTTCGTTAAGAGTCTAATGTCATGGTCCGTTGATTGCTTTTATCTACTTACACACTACACAATAATCACGTCTACAACGAGAATCAGCAACGACACTGTGATTGACGATACTTCAAGTCTAGTGCTGGAACTGATAACTGACAGTTGATTTTTCTGGAATATTCTAGGTATGTACTGTCTATATAATATTATATTGAAGTGCATATTCGTAGTAGTATTTCTGCCGTAGAATCACTATTCGCAATACTACTTCGAATAAGTATTTCGTTATTTTTATTATTATTATTATTATTATTATTATTATTATTATTATTATTATTATTATTATTATTATTATTATTATTATTATTATTATTACTATTATTATTATTATTATATTATTTTTATTATTATTATCATTATTATTATCATTATTATTATTATTATTATTATTATTATTATTATTATTATATTATTATTATTATTATTATTGTCATTAGTATTATTATTACTATTATTATTATTATTATTATTATTATTATTATTATTATGGTGATGATGATGATGATGTTATTAATGATGATGATGATGATGATGATGATGATGATGATGATGATATGATGATGATGATGATG
>NW_027622219.1:0-13700 GCF_034508935.2 Berghia stephanieae
CCCCCCCACCACCACCACCCTCTGTCCAGGCAAACATAAAAATAAAATAAAATAAAATTCCCTTTATTCATCCCCAAGGGGAAATTTGTCTTAAGGGTCTATTCCAAGGGAAGACTGGAATAACCCAGGCGTCAGCCGCAGAGCAGCGCCGCAAAGTGAGCTAGGGCGATGTGACTTGCTCAAGGTCACACAACGCAGCGGCGGGTGATTGAACTCGGTACCTTTCGGGTAGGAAGCAAAGACCGTACCACTGTGCCACGGTGCCCCTAAGTGATTGGGTCGCTGGGTCAGTTAGATCTGGCTGAAATTACTTCGCGATAGACTGACGCATCTCAGCCAGCATCTCTACTGTCTCATCCGTCCCCCATCTCAACCCCACTTCAACCCTGAGAACACACAGATAACGCCATTTTTGGTTGATTTTCTACGCTTTTTCTTTCAAAAATTCTAGCAACGATGTCCTTCCTTATAACTTCAAATACCTACCTGGTTGTTTGGACAGACGGATAGAAAAAAAGAGACGAATTTAGGTAAAACACACAAACACACACACGCACACACACACATACACACACATACATACATACATACATACATACATACATACATACATACATACATACACGCAATTCACGCTCAAAGACACACAAAAATACAAAGAGAGATGAGAGAGAGAGAGAGAGAGAGAGAGAGAGAGAGAGAGAGAGAGAGAGAGAGAGAGAGAGAGAGAGAGAGAGAGAGTGGGGAGGGGAAAAGGGGAAAAAAAAAGAGGGAGAGGAGAAGGTAGATGGATATATATATATATATATATATATATATATATATATATATATATAGATAGATAGATAGATAGATAGATAGATAGATAGATAGATAGATATATGACACACAAAAATACAAAGAGAGATGAGAGAGAGATAGAGATAGATAGATAGATAGATAGATAGATAGAGAGAGAGAGAGAGAGAGAGAGAGAGAGAGAGAGAGAGAGACCCTCTATAGACTCCTCCTCCACTCTAGCTCCCTGGTCCACATTTGTGACCGATCGTCTGAAAACGGTAATATGTCGGAACGAGCCATATGCTTAAAAGCCGAATTTGATGTTAAGCTTGTCAAAAATATAAATTGTTCTCATTCGCACCCTAAAATATGGATATTCTCCTCAATGAATCGTATAAACTCAACACAAGTCTGATATTTCTGGCTATAAATTACATTATCAACATCTTAACCAACCCGACTTAATACCGTTTTGAGGCGAAGGGTCACATTTGAGATAGTATTCGACCAGAAGATCTCGAAGATCCGTCGACAAAATACCAAACCTTCCTCACCCTTGAAAACAGTCTGATAATGAAAGTGTTCTCTCAATGATTGTTGTCTTGTCATTGTTCCGATAGGTCTGCGACAGGCATTGGCATAGACTCCACGACCTCGACTCTAGCTCTCAGGTCCTCATTTGAGATTGTATTCGGCCAGAAGATCTTGAATCTGATAATGAAAGTGTTCTCTCAATGATTGTTGTCTTGGCATTGTTCCGATAGGTCTGCGACAGGCATTGGCATAGACTCCACGACCTCGACTCTAGCTCTCAGGTCCTCATTTGAGATTGTATTCGGCCAGAAGATCTTGAATCTGATAATGAAAGTGTTTTCTCAATGATTGTTGTCTTGTCATAGTTCCGATAGATCTGCGACAGGCATTGGCATAGACTCCACGACCTCGACTCTAGCTCTCAGGTCCTCATTTGAGATTGTATTTGGCCAGAAGATCTTGAATCTGATAATGAAAGTGTTCTCTCAATGATTGTTGTCTTGTCATTGTTCCGATAGGTCTGCGACAGGCATTGGCATAGACTCCACGACCTCGACTCTAGCTCTCAGGTCCTCATTTGAGATTGTATTCGGCCAGAAGATCTTGAATCTGATAATGAAAGTGTTCTCTCAATGATTGTTGTCTTGTCATTGTTCCGATAGGTCTGCGACAGGCATTGGCATAGACTCCACGACCTCGACTCTAGCTCTCAGGTCCTCATTTGAGATTGTATTCGGCCAGAAGATCTTGAATCTGATAATGAAAGTGTTCTCTCAATGATTGTTGTCTTGGCATTGTTCCGATAGGTCTGCGACAGGCATTGGCATAGACTCCACGACCTCGACTCTAGCTCTCAGGTCCTCATTTGAGATTGTATTCGGCCAGAAGATCTTGAATCTGATAATGAAAGTGTTCTCTCAATGATTGTTGTCTTGTCATTGTTCCGATAGGTCTGCGACAGGCATTGGCATAGACTCCACGACCTCGACTCTAGCTCTCAGGTCCTCATTTGAGATTGTATTCGGCCAGAAGATCTTGAATCTGATAATGAAAGTGTTCTCTCAATGATTGTTGTCTTGTCATTGTTCCGATAGGTCTGCGACAGACATTGGCATAGACTCCACGACCTCGACTCTAGCTCTCAGGTCCTCATTTGAGATTGTATTCGGCCAGAAGATCTTGAATCTGATAATGAAAGTGTTTTCTCAATGATTGTTGTCTTGTCATTGTTCCGATAGATCTGCGACAGGCATTGGCATAGACTCCACGACCTCGACTCTAGCTCTCAGGTCCTCATTTGAGATTGTATTCGGCCAGAAGATCTTGAATCTGATAATGAAAGTGTTCTCTCAATGATTGTTGTCTTGTCATTGTTCCGATAGGTCTGCGACAGGCATTGGCATAGACTCCACGACCTCGACTCTAGCTCTCAGGTCCTCATTTGAGATTGTATTCGGCCAGAAGATCTTGAATAAGATAATGAAAGTGTTCTCTCAATGATTGTTGTCTTGTCATTGTTCCGATAGGTCTGCGACAGGCATTGGCATAGACTCCACGACCTCGACTCTAGCTATCAGGTCCTCATTTGAGATTGTATTCGGCCAGAAGATCTTGAATCTGATAATGAAAGTGTTCTCTCAATGATTGTTGTCTTGGCATTGTTCCGATAGGTCTGCGACAGGCATTGGCATAGACTCCACGACCTCGACTCTAGCTCTCAGGTCCTCATTTGAGATTGTATTCGGCCAGAAGATCTTGAATCTGATAATGAAAGTGTTTTCTCAATGATTGTTGTCTTGTCATAGTTCCGATAGATCTGCGACAGGCATTGGCATAGACTCCACGACCTCGACTCTAGCTCTCAGGTCCTCATTTGAGATTGTATTTGGCCAGAAGATCTTGAATCTGATAATGAAAGTGTTCTCTCAATGATTGTTGTCTTGTCATTGTTCCGATAGGTCTGCGACAGGCATTGGCATAGACTCCACGACCTCGACTCTAGCTCTCAGGTCCTCATTTGAGATTGTATTCGGCCAGAAGATCTTGAATCTGATAATGAAAGTGTTCTCTCAATGATTGTTGTCTTGTCATTGTTCCGATAGGTCTGCGACAGGCATTGGCATAGACTCCACGACCTCGACTCTAGCTCTCAGGTCCTCATTTGAGATTGTATTCGGCCAGAAGATCTTGAATCTGATAATGAAAGTGTTCTCTCAATGATTGTTGTCTTGGCATTGTTCCGATAGGTCTGCGACAGGCATTGGCATAGACTCCACGACCTCGACTCTAGCTCTCAGGTCCTCATTTGAGATTGTATTCGGCCAGAAGATCTTGAATCTGATAATGAAAGTGTTCTCTCAATGATTGTTGTCTTGTCATTGTTCCGATAGGTCTGCGACAGGCATTGGCATAGACTCCACGACCTCGACTCTAGCTCTCAGGTCCTCATTTGAGATTGTATTCGGCCAGAAGATCTTGAATAAGATAATGAAAGTGTTCTCTCAATGATTGTTGTCTTGTCATTGTTCCGATAGGTCTGCGACAGGCATTGGCATAGACTCCACGACCTCGACTCTAGCTATCAGGTCCTCATTTGAGATTGTATTCGGCCAGAAGATCTTGAATCTGATAATGAAAGTGTTCTCTCAATGATTGTTGTCTTGTCATTGTTCCGATAGGTCTGCGACAGGCATTGGCATAGACTCCACGACCTCGACTCTAGCTCTCAGGTCCTCATTTGAGATTGTATTCGACCAGAAGATCTTGAATCTGATAATGAAAGTGTTCTCTCAATGATTGTTGTCTTGTCATTGTTCCGATAGGTCTGCGACAGGCATTGGCATAGACTCCACGACCTCGACTCTAGCTCTCAGGTCCTCATTTGAGATTGTATTCGGCCAGAAGATCTTGAATCTGATAATGAAAGTGTTCTCTCAATGATTGTTGTCTTGTCATTGTTCCGATAGGTCTGCGACAGGCATTGGCATAGACTCCACGACTCGACTCTAGCTCTCAGGTCCTCATTTGAGATTGTATTCGGCCAGAAGATCTTGAATCTGATAATGAAAGTGTTCTCTCAATGATTGTTGTCTTGTCATTGTTCCGATAGATCTGCGACAGGCATTGGCATAGACTCCACGACCTCGACTCTAGCTCTCAGGTCCTCATTTGAGATTGTATTCGGCCAGAAGATCTTGAATCTGATAATGAAAGTGTTCTCTCAATGATTGTTGTCTTGTCATTGTTCCGATAGGTCTGCGACAGGCATTGGCATAGACTCCACGACCTCGACTCTAGCTCTCAGGTCCTCATTTGAGATTGTATTCGGCCAGAAGATCTTGAATCTGATAATGAAAGTGTTCTCTCAATGATTGCTGTCTTGTCATAGGTCCGATAGGTCTGCGACAGGCATTGACATAGACTCCACGACCTCGACTCTAGCTACCAGGTCCTCATTTGAGATTGTATTCGGCCAGAAGATCTTGAATCTGATAATGAAAGTGTTCTCTCAATGATTGTTGTCTTGTCATTGTTCCGATAGGTCTGCGACAGGCATTGGCATAGTCTCCACGACCTCGACTCTAGCTCTCAGGTCCTCATTTGAGATTGGATTCGGCCAGAAGATCTTGGAAAATTGTCGCATACTCTATTTTGGAATAGCTCAAGTTTCTGGAGGTAACATTCTGTGATCCTCTAGCACTCTGATCTAAAGAGCAAAAACGTTCAGCAAATTTCTCGTGCGGTGTGGTCTTGTGGTATGACACTCGATTTCGGATCGGAAGGTCCTGGGTGTGTAGTTGAGTCCTTGGAAAAGACTCTTTATTCACATTCTCTCATCGTACTCAGGTGTAAAATGAGTACCTGACCGTTAACAGCGTTGTCTCTGTCGGAAAAAATAATAATGTAATATCGCCTAGGAGGCGTCACGTCTCTTTCTATCACAAGAGCGGAAATCTAACAAAAATTCATTTTTTCTTAGCATTTTAACATTAAAGTCATAAACAATAATGGATAGAAGAACATAACAAAAAAAATAATAAAAGAAAACAATACAAATAGGGAACTTTTCGGATTGAAAACTTTTCTTCGTCCAACGACAATATTAGACGCTGTGTTTATTGTTTTTGTTATTGGCTGATGTAGGGTTCTTAGTCCGAAACGTTTCCCGTTTAACATTTTGTTGTATTTGTTTTTGGAAGATGGCTATGTGGTCTAGTCGTATGACACCCGTTTTCGGATCGGAAGGTCCTGGGTTCGAGCCTCGCGCTCGGCGCATAGTTGAGTCCTTGGAAAATGCTCTTTACTCACATTCTCTCACCGTACTCAGGTGTAAAATGAGTACCTGGCCGTTAACAGTGTTGTCTTTGTCCGAAAAATTGTAATATCGCCTGACAGGCGTCATGTCCCGTAGTGAATATTGCACTATATAAAAGCTCAATTATTATTTTTTTGGAAGATGGTACATTCATTGTTTGTTTGTTTATTTGTTTATTCCTATTTTACAATCTACAGATCCTATCACCTTAGTAAAATTTTTAACATTAAATTCACTTTATCGTTTTCTGGTTCAACTCAACATAACACCAGATGTAGACGACGGGTAACAAATACATGCATAGCCTTTGGCACTTGCCATCAGCTCCAGAAACAGAAGGTCACAAAGTTTTTTTTTAACCAGTCAATTAACTGCCTGACTTTGGAAAAACGCGTATTTAAAACTTTGGCCAGAAAACTCGTCCTTCAAATATCGAGAGATTTAAATAACTCTCGTCTTGGTAAGAACTCTCAAATCGGGAAATTCGAGAAGCCTTCTATCAAGTCCCAGGTTTGAGAGATTTTGCCCAGACAAGGGTCATTTATATCGATCAATATTTCAAGGACAAGATTTCTGGCCAAATTTCAAAATACAAGTTGTTTTTTTTTTTCTAGTGTGGCAGTTGCCTGGTTAAACACAGACAGATGCGAAATGCAGAGATTTCAACTCATAACAAAAAGTCATCTGCCATTTCTTCTGACAGTGGAAACTGTTTTCGTCATCAATCTCCACAAGACTGATTTCCAGATGGTGGTTGTGTTAGCTTCTTCTTCTTCTTCTTCTTCTTCTTCTTCTTCTTCTTCTTCTTCTTCTTCTTCTTCTTCTTCTTCTTCTTCTTCTTCTTCTTCTTCTTCTTCTTCTTCTTCTTCTTCTTCTTCTTCTTCTTCTTCTTCTTCTTCTTCTTCTTCTTCTTCTTCTTCTTCTTCTTCTTCTTCTTCTTCTTCTTCTTCTTCTTCTTCTTCTTCTTCTTCTTCTTCTTCTTCTTCTTCTTCTTCTTCTTCTTCTTCTTCTTCTTCTTCTTCTTCTTCTTCTTCTTCTTCTTCTTCTTCTTCTTCTTCTTCTTCTTCTTCTTCTTCTTCTTCTTCTTCTTCTTCTTCTTCTTCTTCTTCTTCTTCTTCTTCTTCTTCTCTTTCTTCTTCTTCTTCTTCTTCTTCTTCTTCTTCTTCTTCTTCTTCTTCTTCTTCTTCTTCTTCTTCTTCTTCTTCTTCTTCTTCTTCTTCTTCTTCTTCTTCTTCTTCTTCTTCTTCTTCTTCTTCTTCTTCTTCTTCTTCTTCTTCTTCTTCTTCTTCTTCTTCTTCTTCTTCTTCTTCTTCTTCTTCTTCTTCTTCTTCTTCTTCTTCTTCTTCTTCTTCTTCTTCTTCTTCTTCTTCTTCTTCTTCTTCTTCTTCTTCTTCTTCTTCTTCTTCTTCTTCTTCTTCTTCTTCTTCTTCTTCTTCTTCTTCTTCTTCTTCTTCTTCTTCTTCTTCTTCTTCTTCTTCTTCTTCTTCTTCTTCTTCTTCTTCTTCTTCTTCTTCTTCTTCTTCTTCTTCTTCTTCTTCTTCTTTCTTCTTCTTCTTCTTCTTCTTCTTCTTCTTCTTCTTCTTCTTCTTCTTCTTCTTCTTTCTTCTTCTTCTTCTTCTTTTCTTCTTCTCTTCTTCTTCTTCTTCTTCTTCTTCTTCTTCTTCTTCTTCTTCTTCTTCTTCTTCTTCGTCTTCTTCTTCTTCTATAGAGTGAAACGGGCAATAGAAAATCGATAGAACTCTAGTTCTATCTCAAAGTACTTTCTCCCAGATATAACAGACCCAGCTACCCAATCTTTGTTGGGTAGACAGGGAATCTCGACTTTATCCTGGATATCGAACTTGATCTCTTTGTGCGTGACGTGAGTACTCTATCAACTGGGCTATCGGAACCCCAAAATGATGCTAAGGATTGGGAGAAAATGGAGGAGTAGTAGCATTTGAAATCGAGTTTTTATATAGCGCAATATCCACTAAACGTGCTCAAAGCGGTTTACAAGGGGTCCCTGACCAACAGCAACAAGTAACACGAAGAACGAGACATGCCGCCTGTTAGGCGATATTACATTTTTTTTTCAGACAGAGACAACGCTGTTAACGGCCAGGTAGTACTCATTTTACACCTGAGTACGGTGAGAGAATGTGAGTAAAGAGCCATTTTCAAGGACTGAACTGAGGCTCGAACCCAGGACCCTTCGATCCGAAAGCGAGTGACATACCAGAAGACCACATAGCTCATGTTATTATATACGTATATAAATCGTGTTTTTAAACATTGTTTAAAAAAAAATGCGAATGAATTTATTTATCAGCTTACGAACCAACCCGCCATGATACCGCGTTCAAATGACTTTTCACACATTTATTTAAGCATAAATTATAAAGTTTAACTTCAAAACCATAAAGACAAATCTATGCGTGAACGAAGGAACGAATGAGGTGTGAAAGATTACTCATCACGTTGTTTATCTCCGACGCTTTATCAGTCGCTGCCAAGATAAATTACTAATCACAGGTACGAGTCACACTGATGCTAGCCAAGTGAACTCTTGTCAAAAGCTCGCAAAATATATTTTTACATTTTGGCCCAAAAAAAAAACAACCTTTTCATTCACATAGATCAAATCTCCCTCAACTAGATGAAAAGCCACAAAGATGACCCTTTTAGGAATTCATCAAAGATTTCGTAGCTTGGACCCTTTGACATGGACAGTTTTTTAAAATTGACTTAAATTTGACGTTTTCTAGCCAAAACTTAAAAAGAAAATGCTTCGTTTTTTTAAGAAAAGCTTCAGAAATGTGAGCAAACTTTATTTTTTGAGACGAAGATTATTGAATAAATTAAATATGACAAATACCGACGTGTATATAATATATGCAGGTCTGACATCCGAAACCGATTATGGGCCTAGTCTAACATTGTAGTAGTGGACAAAATTAAATTGGCTTATCAGACCTGCAAACAAGTCACGCATAGTTGAGTCATTGGAAAAGACTCTTCACTCACATTCTCTCACCGTTCTCATGTGTAAAATGAGTACTAGGTGGCCGTTAACAGCGTTGTCTCTGTCGGAAATAAAAATTGGTATTATCGCCGAATAGGTGTCATGTCTCGTTCTTTATGGTACGTGTTGCTGTTGGTCAGGGACCTTTTGCAAAGCGCTTTGATCACTTTTAGTGGATATTGTGGATATTTTAGTTGAGAATATGGGCTATTAAGCTTAACTGCTGGCCAGGTAACTTCGCGATGGTTGTGTGGCGAACCCGCGGTCTCCAGAAGTCGGTGAGAGAGAGAGGGAGAGAGAGAGAGAGAGAGAGAGAGAGAGGGAGAGAGAGAGAGAGCGAGAGAGAGAGAGAGAGAGAGAGAGAGAGAGAGAGAGAGAGAGAGCTCTAGAAATGACCTGAGTTTGATACGAATATTTTTGTGTTCGTGGATAGCTCATACGGTAGAGTCATGCTCTCATCGGCCAGGCGGAGTTGTCGTACCAATAAGGTCGCATGTTCAAACCCCACCACCGCCGCGAAAATTTTTATTCTCTATTGTCTTCTGGCACTTTTCTACTCACTTCTCCTTTTGTTTTAGTGGATATTGCGCTATATAAAAGATCATTTTAAAAAAAGGAAATGTTTTTAGCCAAAATGAAAATAATGCGTTTCGATTTTTATTCTTTTTTTTTTAGAGATTGGCAGAAGTCAAGGTAAAATCAATTTATGAAGCGGAGTTAAATCTTTAAGTAGCGTGGGAAACATTTTACAGACAACGTAAAACACCTGTGTGTTATTGAATCATTGATAGATGATTGTAGATGATGATGAGATGATGATGATGGTGAGGATGGGGATGATGATGATGATGATGATGATGATGATGATGATGATGATGCTGGTAGTGGGGATGGTGATGATGATGATGGTAGTGGGGATGGTGGGGATGATGATGATGATGGTGACGATGATGATGATGATGGTAGTGGGAATGGTGATGATGATGATGATGGTAGTGGGGATGATGATGATGATGATGATGATGATAGTGATGATGATGATGATGATGATGATGATGATGATGATGATGATGGTGACGATGATTAGAGAGTCAACAACGCCACTACAACATTATCTCATTCATCTGTTGTGTTTCATTCAACCTGTTTTGTTGATAAAGGGAAAAACCCGAAACGTTCAATTGCAATTGATCTGTTTTTGTAATTAAATTGAAGTTTACATTCAATGTCACATTATTATTTACTGTTAGGATTCATGACTTTACTACTTATTTTGAAAACAATAGATGTAGCCATGCCACTGCATGGGACAATCAAAGTAATACTAAACAGTATTCCTAAAACAATTGAGCTTTATATAGCGCAATATCCACTGAATGTGCTCAAAGCCCTTTACAAGAGGTCCCTGGTCAACAGCAACATTTAACATGTGGGACGGGACATGACGCCTGTTAGGCGATATTATAATTTTTTCGGACAGAGACAACGCTGTTAATGGCCAGGTACTCATTTTACACCTGAGTACGGTGAGAGAATGTGAGTAAAGAGCCTTTTCCAAGGACTCAACTATGCGCCGAGAGCTAGGCTCGAACCCAGGACCTTCCGATCTGAAAGCGAGTGTCAGACCACTAGACCACATAGCCGTATTAACTCACTCAACCCTAACACCGACTATATCCATAGTTTACCCTGGTTACTTTTACCCCATGCCTATTTAATACATTTTTCTGAGACAAATTATAGGCTTAGTATCACAAAGCTAATGTTCTTAATTTTTACATGTTAATGATAGTTGAATAAAACCATCTAGCTATGCACATGTTTATTTTTAATACATTTTTTTCCAATTTTGAAAAGTAGCGAAAATCTCCAGGATTGAGTGAGGTAAGTTGTGGACTGTAAAAAGTAATAAACAAAGATCAATATAAAAGCTGTAAAAAAAAACACACACACAAAACAACAAAATACCAAAGACGGAACGTGTCAGGCTCTAAAACGTTCTTCAGCCAACAAAACAAACACACACATACACACACACAAACACACACACACACACACACACACACACACACACACAATAAAAGCATATCTGTCGTCGATCTCGTTTTTAGTAATGCATTTATGTTTTTGTTGGTTTTTATTGGATGTGGGATGAAGAAGGGTTTTGAGTCTGAAGCCTCCCGTGTTTGTTTGTTTGTTTTTTTAAAAGCTGTTTTTATTCATTTTTGTTTAGTATTCTGGACAACAAGAGTTATTTTTTTTTTTTTGGTCATCAGGCGTATTGTAAAGCGCGTTTAGCACATTTAGTGGATATTGCGCTATATAAAGCTTAATTTTATTTATTTATTTATTTATTTATTTATTTTTTTTTAGTATTATGTTGATGGATAATCTAAAGTTCTTCAAGGAATTTCCTGGCGACGTATACATATATACAGGTCTGACATCCGAACGTCATTATGGGCCTAGTTTAAAAACTTTGTAGAAATGTACAATATATTGCGTTATTAAAATTTTTTTTTGAGATTTCCATTACAACAATGAGCCCATCATTATTTGACTTATCAGACCTGAAAATTAGTGCACGTTGTCTATAACGATTCCGTGCAGAAGGGCGTAGTATTTTTTTTCCTATACGTCAATGCGACTATGACTATATCTATGACTATTCACTGTGAGTAAGAATCGCACGTGCGTACGACCTTGACATGATTGGTAAGAAATCCAGTGAGTACTTGATCCAATCGTTTTACTCTTCTTTAAGAAGATAAATATAAAATAACAATGAGTCTATGACTGTAGCAATGACTTGGTTGTACTGTGAGTAACTATCGCACGTGCGGAAATCTCTAGAGTGAGCAATCGGACTGAAAAAAAAGAAAACAACACAAAAACAAACAAAAAAAAAAAAAATAACAACTGAGGTTTTATATGGCGCAATATCCACAAAACGTGCTCAAAGTCGTCATTTCTCGTCCTAATATTAAGTGTTGCTGTTGGCCAGGGACCCTTTGTAAAACGCTTTGAGTACGTTTAGTGGACATTGCGCTATATAAAATCTCAATTTTAATTGTTGCTTTATGCTACGGACACTAATTAAGCGTTTTAAGCACGTTAGTGACTGGGGTTCGAGCCTTACACTCCCAGATTACCGGTTAGATTTTCATATTTTATCACTTTGTTATCAACAAGAAATGAAGTTTTATAAATAACTTTGTAACAGTTAATGACAGTATTATATTAACAATAATAATGATGATAATAATGATGATGATAATAAATAATAATAATAATAATAATAATAATAATAATAAATAATAATAATAATAACAATAATAATAATAATAATAATAATAATGATAATAATAATAATAATAATAATAATAATAATAATAATAATAATAATAATAATAATAATAATAATAATAATAATAATAATAATAATAATAATAATAATAGTAAATGTACATTTATATAGTGCTTATGCCCAAGTTTTGAATCGCTTACACAAAATAAAGTGAATAGGAAAGTGCCAGAGGACAACAGAGAATAAAAATTTCGCGGCGGCGATGGGGGCTCGAACCCGCGACCTTATTGGTACGACAACTCCGCCTAACCTGGGAGAACGTGACTCTACCGTATGAGCAAGCCTAATAAATAGTCGCTTCAAACCGTAGTCTAACTAGAGCTTTCTCTCTCCTTACTACTTAGTGACAGTAATAAATTGAGCTTTTATATAGCGCAATATCCACTAAATGTGCTCAAAGCGCTTTACAAGGGGTCCATGGCCAACAGCAAAACATAACATCTAGGACGAGACATGACGCCTGTTAGGTGATATTACAATTTTTGGGACAGAGACAACGCTGTTAACGGCCAGGTACTCATTTTACACCTGAGTACGGTGAGAGAATGTGAGTAAAGAGCCTTCTCCAAGGACTCAACTATGCGCCTAACGCGAGGCTCGAACCCAGGACCTTCCGATCCGAAAGCGAGTGTCATACCACTCGACCACATAACAGCACTTACTTAGTGACAGTAAAAGGATATTTTTGTTGCGACTCTCATGAAAAAGATATTTTGAACCAACCTTTGTTCATCTTGGCAATAAAACTGTTGCTGCTCGAAGCTCGAAGAAAAAAATAATATGAAATTGAATGTAAGCTTCAATTTTATTACAAGAACAGATCAAATGAACGTTTCGGGTTTACCCTTCATCAACAAAATAGGATGAATTAAACTATACATATGAATGAGATAATGTGGTAGTGGCGTTGTTACGATGAATGGGTAACAACGCCATTACCACATTATCTCATTCAACTGTAGTGTTTCATTCATCCTGTTTTGTTGATAAAGGGGAAACTCGAAACGTTCCTTTGATCTGTTCTTGTAATAAAATTTAAGCTTTCATTCAATTTCATCTTATTTATTAGGTCATCTTGACATAAAACTATTTTACTTCCATCATAGTGGGCAGAGAGGCTCTCAATGTGTCTTTCAATCTCCTTTATCTATGTGCGGCTATGTGGTCTAGTGGTATGACATTCGCTTTCGGATCGGAAGGTCCTGGGTTCGAGCCTCGCGCTCGGCGCATAGTTGAGTCCTTGGAAAAGACTCTTTAATCACATTCTCTCGCCGTACTCAGGTGTAAAATGAGTACCTGGCCGTTAACAGCGTTGTCTTTGTCCGAAAAATTGTAATATTGCCTAACAGGCGTCATGTCCCGTCCTACATGTTAAATGTTGGTGTTGGCCAGGGACCCATTGTAAAGCGCTTTGAGCACATTTAGTGGATATTGCGCCATATAAAAGCTCAAAATTTAAATTTAAATTTATCTATTTTCCAACATGATTTCTGTCTTTGTCTTGGAATGAGATGAATTAGTTTTGTCCTGGCCTTGATAGTATACCCTGGCTCGGAGAGAAACAGTCAAATGTACAGTTAGAGTTTTGTAGATCATCTCTCTGTTAGGCGCTGCATTATTTTTGTTATATACATGCTGCCGCTATCTGGTCTAGTGATATGACAATCGCTTTCGGTCCTGGGTTCGAGCCTCGCTTGGCG
>NW_027622220.1:0-2500 GCF_034508935.2 Berghia stephanieae
ATTTGTACATTGTGTTGATGTTGTTGTTAACGTTTTAAGTCACAAGTTATTTCTACATGTATATTTGTGTCTAGAAATGGCGGTAAAATGGACAAATAGGGAATGAGATTAGCGGAAGAGTAGCGTCCCTTGATTGGACGTCACCCATAGTCTGTGACGTCACCGGCCGAAAAGTTATTAGAGAGAGAACGTCATGTTGGTTGTGCGCATGCGCACAACGAACATGACGTTCTCTCTCTAATAGCTTTTCCGCCGGTGACGTCACAGACTATGGGTGACGCCCAATCAAGGGACGCTACTCTTCCGCTAATCTCATTCCCTATACTTAAAGCATCTGCTACGTCCTAATGCTCGATTCTGAAGTTGACCTTGACCTTGGGAATCGATAATTTGTGGTAGTTGCGTGCGAAGATGAATCATCTTATTTATTCTAAAGGCTCATTTCCCTTTTTTTTTTGGTAAGAAATTACTTTTGTAAGGGTTGATTTGTAAAAAGTTTGGTGATTTAGCATAAAAATATATTTCTACCAGAGTATAATAATAATAAATCTTTATCTAAATATTTTAAATTGTCAATTGTGATGGTTTTGTGGTTTTGTACTCATAGTATGCTACTGCTGGTGTTTTGTTTGAATGGATTTGATGCCAGTAGTGCATTTGTAATCTTGTGCTCTTGGCTCTGTTTTCGTTAGTCATGGTCGTTTTATGATTGTTATACATATATCTGGTTTGGAATAGCCGTTCCGTGCTGCCTGTGTATTGTGTCGTAGTGTTGTTTGTTGAGTATGATAGCTTTATAGATGATGGCCTTTTTTTTTATTAAGATTAGACGTTAAAATAGATATTTGTATTGGAAGGGGGTTCGAATTGGCACAATGTCAGGATTGGAACACCTCACCCTATTTGTTTTCTATGACAATGTCTCTACACCTACTGGTCGAACTGCCATCCGCGCACCAAACGGTACTGGAGTTGAACGAGTTCATGTTTGTTACGTTCTCTTGGGTTTTTCCTATTTGCTTTTCACGTTCAATACAACCTTGTTTAATAAATACAATCTTATGTAATCATTTTTCCTTGCACACTTACATATGTATCTTTGGTGCAATCTGGAGCAGGCTTGAACGTTTGACAAAACTTCATCTGATTTTCCACCTCATAAACTGAAAGAAAGAGCAAGAGTTATAATTATTCTTGAACGGTTATGGTTTGTTAAATAATGTGACTTTAGTGAGAACAAATCATCCAAGAGATGATCTCAAAAATTATTATATAAAAGAACAGAGCAGCGCCAACGGGAAGTAGAACTCGTGACGTCTTCCGGTTCAAAACACATTGGAAGTGTGGAACAATGCATAGTTAATGAATAGGTGACGTGTTGAATCACAAGGTGATATAACTACAAGGGCAGGCTGATATATATAATATATATATATAATATATATATATATATATATATATATATATATATATATATATATATATATATACGTTTTTTAAAAATAACTTCATTTGTTTTAATTACAAACATACAACATGAAGAGAAAGTTTTGACTCTCAGCTACGTACCGTACCATATATTTTTCCTCATAACAAGCATGACTCACGATATATTTTACACCAGATGTTATATTATAGTGTTAGATTCACATCTCAAATATTTTAAACGATGGTTTATAATTTATCACGATTAAAATCAATCGTATAAATGATTTAAGAGATCAATCTAACTATACAAAAAGGTTCTCTATCTATGTAAAACGAAACTTTGAGATTAAAACAGAACATATGTTTGTGACCGCTGCCATAAATCTCAAGAATTTCTTTAATGTAGAACTGAAGATCGTCTTGATAGCAGTTCGACAGTTCGTTTGATTTTAACTTCCAATGTAACTAATGGGATTTTTGAATAGGATTTATTTTTCAAACTCATTTAATCAAGATTAGTGTCAATAGACTGTTAATTATCTTAAGGATATCTCATGGTAGTAGTAGCGTATGGCTACACCTCTAAATTATGTTTGTCTATCCATGATGTCAGGACATCTCATAGTAGTAGTAGCGTATGGCTACACCTCTAAATTATGTTTGTCGATCCATGATGTCAGGTCATCTCCTGCTTCAAAGATCGTTTCGTACTCCCCTTCTAATTTTGTTACTGGGATATCTCATGACAAATTGTTTTAAAATAAGATTAAATTAATAAATGAAAGACTTTTAAAACCAATCTTAAAATCCATTTTAATAGAATATATTTGTTAGACTATAACAGGCTAAAATATATTTTAAGAAATGTTATTGGTATAATCGTTCCTTGGCATTCTTTTTCTTGTTATTGCTGCTGTTGTTGTTGTTGTTGTTGTTTTTGTCGTTGTTGTTTTAATTGTTGTTGTGGTCATTGGTTTGGTTGCATGTTTTGATCTTGTTATTATTGTTGTTGTTGTTGTCATTGTTGTTTATGTTAATTTTATTGTTGTTGTTGTTTTTGTTGTAGGAGTCA
>NW_027622220.1:7500-13721 GCF_034508935.2 Berghia stephanieae
TTCACCTTGGGGGATGAATAAAGGGAATTGTATTGTATTGTATTTTTGTATAAATATGGGGTTCGAGAAAAACCCGGAAAAGTTTAGAATCCTGCAGCCACCAGAAGATAACTTATAACTTTAACAAATCTCAAATTTTAACATCACTAATCCAAATTATTTTGATTTATACATACAATTTCTTTAATATATATATATATATATATATATATATATATATATATATATATATATATATATATATATAATAATAATAATAATAATAATAATAATAATAATGCTGAAAACTTATATAGCGCTATAACTCCGAGACACCAGACTCTAAGCGCTTAAATTACAAATTACTTTGGCTGAAACATACTCATTCACACACACAAGCACACACACACACACACACACATACACACTCACAACACAACACACAACACAAACCAAACCTATCTTGCTTCTCATACCATCTACTAAAATCGAAACAAATATGTTTTAAGCGAACGTTTAAAAATAGACAAAGATTCTTTTTCACGAATGCTCTGCGGTAAGGCGTTCCAAATAGAGGGTCCGAAATGAGAAAAGGATCTCATTCCAGCATTTTTCCGAATTCGAGGGACAACTAGTTTTGTGGAATCACTGGCCGAACGTAAGGGGTGGGGTTTTGAATATCTTTCAATTAGTTCTGAAAGGTAGGAAGGGGCAGTACCTTCAAGACAACGATACACTAAAACACAAGCTTTGAATTTAATTCTTTTCCCAAAAAGCAGCCAATGCAGGTCATGAAGTAGAGGTCCGCAGAGTCGCACCTACGCTTCATGAATACTAGTCTGGCAGCGCTGTTTTGGACAATCTGAAGACGTTTCAGATTGTATTGCGAAACGCCAAACAACAGAGCATTACAATAATCCAATTTCGATAGTACGAGGGACACAACCAGGTGCTTGGTCACATCCTCAGATATGAACCGTCTAATGGAAGCAATCTTTTTTTAGTTGGAAAAAGAGAGATCTAACCAAATTATTAACCTGATGCTCCATCGACAGTCCAGAGTCTAAGAATGTGCCAAGGTTTTTCACTTTGTCAACAATTTGAATAGAGGCATCCCCCAACTTCAAATCTGTTTCACTTTTCCACTTCCTGTTCCCCACATACAACACCTCCGTCTTATCATCATTCAGTTTCAGTCTGTTCTCATTCATCCATTTCTTAACACTTTGGATACAATTTTTACTATTGGCTGATACTTCTTATAAATTTCTCGTATTGGAAACGCAGTACAATTGCGTATCATCAGCGTATTGATGGTAAGACAGACCAAAACTTCTGATGATTTTAGACAGAGGGCCAACGTACAAAACAAAAAGAACGGGTCCAAGTACTGAACCCTGGGGAACCCCACAATCAAGAAAGATTTCCTCCGATCTATATTCATCCACCGTAATAATCTGTTTACGATTAAACAAATATGACCTAAACCAATCAAGCGCTGCACCAGACACGCCATAAGTAATTTCAAGACGTTTGAGAAGAAGATTGTGATCATAGTATCAAAAGCAGACGATAGGTCAAGCAAATTCAGCAAAGAACATGAACCATTGTCTATAACAGAGAGGAGATCATTAACAACCCTAACAAGTGCGGTTTCCGTCGAATGATGTTGCCTATAAGCAGACTGAAATTTTTCTTCAAGACAATTATTTTTAAGATGAGACAGTAATTGTTTCAAAACAAGCTTTTCTAAGATCTTAGAGAGAAAAGGAAGATTAGAGACAGGGCGATAGTTTTTTAAGTTCTCTTTATCGAGATCATGTTTTTTCAAAAGGGGTTTGACAAGAGCAACTTTGTAAATGTCTGGTACAGCACCTGACTGCAACGAATTATTAACAATACATGTAAATGGTGTTAAAATTGCATCAATGCATTTTTTAAAAATGGCAGTATTTAAGGGGTCTAAATCACAACTTTTAGTTGGAGACGACATAATGCAATCACGTAAGTCAGCTTCAGTAATCTTTGAAAAATGTGTTAACGAATCACCATGAAACTTGTCAAATGTTGTAGGGATCGATTCAGACGAGAGTTCCTTCGTGATGGTATCCGTTTTTTCTTTAAAATATTGACCAAAGCGAGTTGGTAGATATGCACGATCGATTAAAGATGGGAGAGCTGGTTGCGTCTGTTGTCCCAGCAGTTCCTTGGTCAAGGCAAAGAATTGTCTCGAACGTCCCACGTTTTTGAGGCTTTCTTCATAGAATTTCTTTTTGGCCCTGAAATTGACGGCTTTTGCATCATTTCTAGCCGCGATGTATCGCTTCTTATCGACAGCATCTCTGGACTTGAGCCATTTTCTTTCTGCCCGCCTCCTGGCTAATCCATTCAATTTTATTTCGGTATTATACCAGGGTGCTTGACGTCTCACTTTTACTGCTCTAGTTGTTAAGGGAGCATGCTTGTCCACCGTACCAACAATTGACTCGTGGAGACCATTCGCATCATGTTTATTTTTAACGTTATGGTCAAGGTCTTGTTTAAAAATGTTCATGTTTATATTCTTCAAATTACGAGATGTTATCATCTTTTTTACTTCGTGCTTCATTGGAAATAAAACGCAAAACACAATTAAATGATGGTCAGAGATTAATTTATCAATATTTGAGACAGGTGAAGAGAGAGAATGTTCAATGTCTGTAATGACATGATCTATAGTGTGGCCATGGTTGTTTGTAGGACCGCTTACAAGTTGAATATAGTTGTTTGTGTCAATAATCTCCCGAAATACTTTCGATTCATTTTTTGTTTCCGAAATAATCAATGTTAAAATCACCCATAAAAATATTATGCTTTTTGTTAATGGATTGCATAGACATAAATTCTCCGAACTCAGATAAAAAATCAATTGTTGATATTTTGTTTTGTTGGCTTGGTGGTGGGCGGTAGACACAGTGAAACGACTTTTTTAAATTATTTTCATGAATGGCAAATCCAGCGTATTCAAAACTTCTAAAATTATCATGGTGAAATGATATCTTGTCAAAGAGTGACAAGTTGTAAATAATTGCAATACCACCTCCTTTCCTCCCAATGCGTGGAAATGATTTACTACAAAAGCCTTCGGGTGTAATTGCTTTCATAATTGGATCATCATATGAATGATTAAGCCATGTTTCCAAGATGACAAAAATATTAATTTTATGATCTTCAATAATGTCGATTATGTCTTGAGTTTTATTACGACACGATCTAACATTTAGTAATCCAATTTTTAAACTGGTATGATCACTACGTGCAGGTTGTTGTTGTTGTTGTTGTTGTTGTTGTTGTTGTTGTTGTTGCTCAAGACGGTGCTGTTGCTGCGAGTTGTTGTCATGGTGGTCGTTAATTTCATACTGACTGTCACGGACAGTGTTGACATTTGACAAGGAACGGTGAGGATTACTCATTGAAGTGATTAGATTGGATGGGGGACGAGTGTTGATAAATTGAAGCGAGGATCGAGGTCGTAGGGGGAGCGGGCGTGGGGTTGGCCGATGACCAATGACGGTGGTTATAGATAGTATGCGCTTGGCTACGAAGCTCATAACATTGCCATCCGGAAGTATAACGGACCAACACACAAAACGGTGTGTATCCATGATCGTTTATAGTCGGGTTAATACAGTTCAGTGAGCATTACTCATAAACGCGGATGGCAAAAAACAATAACAAAGACCCGAGTGACGTCATCTGCATACTATCTATAGGGCGTTGTTTTCGTCTACCCCCTCTGAGTCTGTTCACAAAATTAGTATTATAAATAGATCGATGTACACGGTAGTTGTTAAAAGTTGTAAAATATAGCACAGTGAATAAAGTTTCCAATATGGCTGTAAACAAATAGCAGTTTAAAACTATGTTCGACTTTGGAAAATCCATACTTAAATTTTAAAATTTTAGAAAAATCCTCTGTTAGAAATCGTTAAAATGTATATCAATAAAACCACAAGACTATCACAAATCAGATGGTATTAAAATCCAGGCGAAATGTCAGATAAAAATCACTCAAAACACGTAAATGAAAGAGCCAACAAAAACAAGACTCGCCGGTCAGGCGTGTTTATATATATATATTGAAAATGTTTGTTTTTATCCACATGTGTTTTAAAAAACACACCGCAAAAATGCCACACCACAGATTTTGAAGGTAATTCTCAAATGATAATGCGATCTTTCGATCCACCATATTGCTTCATATGATCCGTAGGATTTTTTCCAAAGATACAAAATTGATTTTCTTATGTCTTGAATCGTGAGCCGATCCCATGTTACTCAAAATTTTATCATTATATATAATAATAATAATAATAATAATAATAATAATAATAATAATAATAATAATAATAATAATAATAATAATAATAATAATAATAATAATAATAATAATAATAATAATGCTGAAAACTTATATAGCGCTATAACTCCGAGACACCAGACTCTAAGCGCTTAAATTACAAATTACTTTGGCTGAAACATACTCATTCACACACACAAGCACACACACACACATACACACATACACACACACAACACAACACACAACACAAACCAAACCTATCTTGCTTCTCATACCATCTACTAAAATCGAAACAAATATGTTTTAAGCGAACGTTTAAAAATAGACAAAGATTCTTTTTCACGAATGCTCTGCGGTAAGGCGTTCCAAATAGAGGGTCCGAAATGAGAAAAGGATCTCATTCCAGCATTTTTCCGAATTCGAAGGACAACTAGTTTTGTGGAATCACTGGCCGAACGTAAGGGGTGGGGTTTTGAATATCTTTCAATTAGTTCTGAAAGGTAGGAAGGTGCAGTACCTTCAAGACAACGATACACTAAAACACAAGCTTTGAATTTAATTCTTTTCCCAACAAGCAGCCAATGCAGGTCATGAAGTAGAGGTCCGCAGAGTCGCACCTACGCTTCATGAATACTAGTCTGGCAGCGCTGTTTTGGACAATCTGAAGACGTTTCAGATTGTATTGCGAAACGCCAAACAACAGAGCATTACAATAATCAATTTCGATAGTACGAGGGACACAACCAGGTGCTTGGTCACATCCTCAGATATGAACCGTCTAATGGAAGCAATCTTTTTTAGTTGGAAAAAGAGAGATCTAACCAAATTATTAACCTGATGCTCCATCGACAGTCCAGAGTCTAAGAATGTGCCAAGGTTTTTCACTTTGTCAACAATTTGAATAGAGGCATCCCCCAACTTCAAATCTGTTTCACTTTTCCACTTCCTGTTCCCCACATACAACACCTCCGTCTTATCATCATTCAGTTTCAGTCTGTTCTCATTCATCCATTTCTTAACACTTTGGATACAATTTTTACTATTGGTTGATACTTCTTGTAAATTTCTCATATTGGAAACGCAGTACAATTGCGTATCATCAGCGTATTGATGGTAAGACAGACCAAAACTTCGGATGATTTAGACAGAGGGCCAACGTACAAAACAAAAAGAACGGGTCCAAGTACTGAACCCTGGGGAACCCCACAATCAAGAAAGATTTCCTCCGATCTATATTCATCCACCGTAATAATCTGTTTACGATTAAACAAATATGACCTAAACCAATCAAGCGCTGCACCAGACACGCCATAAGTAATTTCAAGACGTTTGAGAAGAAGATTGTGATCAATAGTATATATAAGTTTGTTTATACCTAGATATAACTAAAATTTAAAATTAAGCAATATGTTAATGTAAATGTTGCTGCTCGCAGCTCGAAGAAATAAATAACAACGTGAAATTGAATGTAAGCTTCAATTTGATTACGAAAACAGATAGAATGGACGTTTCGGGTTTCCCCTTTATCAACAAACAGGATAAATGAAAAACTACAGATGAATGAGATGATGTGGTAGTGGCGTTGTTTGAAACGTCCGCTCTATCTGTTTTCGTAATTAAATCGAAGCTTACATTCAATTTCACATTGTTATTAATAGCAATATTTTAATGATTGTGTGTATGTTACTGTTGTGTATGGTGCCGTTTGGAGTAATCTTGTACTCAAAACATGATCGACGTCAGGTCCGAGGGTTTGAACAGCGCAGCCTCCTCCTCGGGATATCCTTGGGAAATGCATATTTCAAACTTTTTCCTGTCGATTAATTTAGATTGGTTCGGTTGTCCCCACTGAGTAAAGTGCTGTTGTCTAAAGGCTGCATGTTTCGTTCTATGCCAATAA